>NC_053189.1:18312096-18619951 GCF_905163445.1 Pararge aegeria
TCAGGTGGATGAGAAGATCATCTAAACCTTCCCTGGACTTCCACGAATTTTTCAAGACCGGGGACAGTTTTTCTTAAAAAAAAAAAAAATCGGTTCATCCGTTCGGGAATTACGATGCCACAGTCAGACACACAGACCTTTCAAACTAATGGCACACGCAAAACGAAACAGAACACTTTAGCGTTCCGGTACGAGGACGCGTACAAACCGATTACAGGTTTGGGTGTAGAGAGCTGCCCCATCTTACCAGAGATTGCCCAAGGAACTATTTGATGTCCCTGCTCGAACTGTCACATGGTTGTAGAATCTGGACATTGAATTATAACCTATTCATTTGTAGTATGGAGGGTAGAGGTAAGGAGGATCATCTGTGTATATGAAAAAGTGTCGTCAAAATGTATTAAATTAGGATGGCGCCACATTTGCATCAAGGTAACTCTTAAAAGAAGCGCCAAACCAAATATTGTTAGAGTAGGCTTGAAAAATAAACAAGGAAGTAAGGTTATATTTACCACAATATTTTGTACAACGTAAGTTGTTGAAATTCTCAATAATTAACTACTTTAGTCGATAATGACATTAAATTTTTTAACTCGGCATACTTCAATTCATCTACGTTTGCTACATTCATACCATACCCTGTGCATCCACCAGCGCCATTGTGGAGGATTTTTGAACTGTTATTTAGCGCATACAACTGGACACTTTTTCAACTTTTCTCCCATATAAGATGACTCTCCTTACCTCTACCCTCCATAATTTGTAGATAAAATCAATATTGAGTTATAAAATATACCATAATTTAAACCGCTTATTGTGAGAAAATGTCGTACGTCTAAATAAATAAAGGTATTGGTTCAATTATCATACCCCTAACAGGTTAGCCCGTTACCATTTTAGACTTAATTTTCACTTACCAGCTTGCAGTCAGGGGCTAACGTGTATTCAAATTAAAAATAAAACAGTAGGACCCCGTGCAAAAAAGGATATTTTGTTATCTATGCGTAATTTGTGATGTGGGGAGGTATTTTTTTATAAAAATTGACGGACTAAGAAGCTGATGTTAAGTTGGCCTTTGGTACCTCTATCTATCTCTGTTTATCTGCCACTCGTTTCACTTTTATGAAATTTACTAATTACTTCTTGTAATTAGTAAATTTCATAAAAAATGTACTTATATTTATTAATTCAGTTTAAGTTTTCAAGCTAAATTACGCTAAGGATGCACCTGTACATCCTAAGCGTAATACAATATTCAGTATTCGCATTTTTTTCTAAAAACTATTTTCTTTTCTTACTTGTCTTATAATGTACACAATCTTTCCATTACTTTTTAATGTTCATGTTTATAGTGTACTTTTTTGTGTTTTTGAACTATATATGTAAATAAACGGAATATAAACAGCGCGTCTAAATCAATAAAGATAAATAAAATATAGAAGCGTTTACTTTATAATTGTTTTTTTTATATATATCTTTAAACATAGTTAACATTAAAGAGAAATAAAAAAATTGTTCACATAATGGGACAAGTACGAAAAAAATAGTCACTATATATTTTTGGTAAATCTGTAAAATGGACCTTCTTTTGTAGATAAGAAAGAGACTTTGCAGATGGATGTAGCTATATTATGTTATACGTACATATACGTACGTATGCAGAGGTTTTCCGTTTTATTTGACGGTCGGCCGTATATATACAGACGCCAGTTCAAGGTTAATGAGTCGGCCGGCGTTTAGTGCCTTTGTTTGACTAATCGATGCGACGAATACAAGGGGTGCTTGGCTATTTGTAGCCTCGCTGCAACCTCGGTGTCCATCAACCGTTTCTTAGTGAAACACTTCAAGCTGAAACTGTTACGATAAGAAAAACATGTTGAGATTACCTTTCCTAAGCTTTATGACTACCCTGGTCAAAAACCCTGTGCCCAACACTGCCCGACATACGACTACGTTGAAATGTTACATTTCAACGTATCAACGTTTGATTATGTTAAGAAACCGAAGACACATATTAAAGAAAGAAATCGTACCCAGCTTCGCACCTTTGCAATGTAGATACCGTTGTGTTAACCGACAGAAGCCGGCAAGAAACTGAGCAGTTGCTGTTTTCCAACATCATTTTACAGTTGACAATGAATGAACATATAAATAATAAATTTTCTATCTTGTGAGAGATGAGAGCGGAGCCTGCTTCCAAGCAGCCTTGTCGTTAAGAAATTCATCAATCGTATAGAAACCACGATTTATTAAATGTGTTTTAACACATTGTTTAAACTTATGCATTGGCAGTTTGTACTACATTTGTATTTTGTATTTTCATCAATTTATATACCGTTGTTGTTTGACGGCCGATTGGTGCATTGGCCAGCGACCCTGGAGTCCCAGGCCGTGGGTTCAATTACCACAACTGAAAATTGTTTGTGCTTTAAACATGATTGTTTTTCAGTGTCTGGGTGTTTATATGTATATTATAAGTATTAATATGTATTATTCATAAAAAAAATATACGTAAGTCATATTAGTTCCCATAACACGAGCTATGCTTACTTTGGGGCTAGATGGCGGTGTTTATACTGTCGTAGTATATTTATTTATTCATTTGTATATATATACTTCGCACTGTGCGTGTGGTCTAACTACCTAACGCTAGCTAACTATGGGCCTAATAAGAAGGCTCAGTGTCACTCATCTAAAACTGTCACGCGCAATCCTATTTTCAGCGTTAAATTTAAATTATAAATATTGGAGATAGAGTTCCGGGCGTCAGAAGTTTTTTATTGGAAAAACTCTTTAACAATTTTTTTTTAATTTCTTAAATATTTAGTGAATCAATGAGCTATCGCACGTAATTTTAAGAGCAGTATCTCTATTTTGTACCATTTTCAACTTGTCGACTAGACTAACGTGCCATGGAAAGAGCTATTTTAGTATCTCTACGTGATCAAAGAAATGACGAGATCCGTAGAAGAATTACCGACATAGCTCAACGAGTCGCGAAGCTGTAGTCGCAATGGGCGGGGCACGTAGCTCGGAGAACCAATGGACATTGGGGTTCCTAGTTGTTAGAGTGGCAATCCCGCACCGGTAAGCGCAGCGTTGGTTAAACCCAACCAGGTGGGCAGACGACATCAAGCGAGTCGCGAGGAGCGCGCTGGATACAGGCGGCCCAGAATCGTCGAGTTTGGAACTCCCTACAAAAGACCTATGTCCAGCAGTGGACGTCAATCGGTTGATTTGATGATGATTATGATAAACTAGCTTTATTTTATTGAAACAATAAACTAACATCATTAAATTTTTAATTTAAGTCTCATAATATATTAAATCATTTGTTTCTCTCCGTATTCATTCTCTTCTCGAGCGGGTGAAGATCATTATCTACACCCATGTACACCCAGCAATAGAATATCATCATAGTAAATAAAAGCTGTATTTGACAGTTTGACAGTTCAAAAATAGGAGTGCTCCGATCGTCACCAAACTCGATCGTCTCCGGATTGACCTGGCGAGTAATCGTGTAAGGATTACTCGCCAGGTCAATCCGGAGATTCCCTGAAAGTTTCATTGAAATAGGTCCAGCCGTTTCGGAGCCTATACGGAACATACCCACACAGTTTCTCACACACTTTTTTATATATATATATATATATAGATATATATATATACTCTGTGCAAAGTGGCGTGCATAGACGGTATGCACAGGATAATATAAAATGAAGAAAATCTACGATAAGAGTTATAAAAAACTTAAGGATACGCATTGTAGGAGTTATAGAAAGCCTACCCTTGAGTATTTATAGCTCGTACTGGGGATTTTCTTCATTTTATATCATCTGCATACCCTCTATGCACGCCACTGCCTGTGTATGCACGCCACTGGCGGAGGCCGGGGCGCGCGTAACGCCACGGGTCTCGCTGCGCAGTGAAGCCGGACGGCGTGTTCGCGCTGGCGCCGGCGCTGCAACGCTACCAGGCTGCGCACGCGGCCGGCGCGCTGTTGCACGTGGCCTTCACGGCCGTGTCCGAGTACTTCTGGCTGCTGCGCGCCGCCTGCGAGCTGCTGGCGCGATCGGGCCCGCGCGCGCTGCTGTACCTGGCCGCCGCCGTGTCCGACTTCTACGTGCCCAAGGACCGCGTGGTGAGCATTCCGCCGCCGCTACCAGCAGTGGCGCGCACTTCATACATGCACAAAAGCAGTGCCTACCCTCTTTTTTTTTAGCCTGGTGGAATTTATTTATTGCTACCTCTGACCCTCGGGCAGGACAGAGGTTATGTGAGACCAAACTTAAAACCACCATGGCATAACCCCCTTGTTTGAAAATTCAAATTCCAAGTCATTTATTTCAAATAGGCCTACTTTATAAGCACTTTTGAAACGTCAAGTATGTATGTTTGTAGTGACTCTACCACCGGTTCGGAAAGCAGATTCTACCGAGAAGAGCCGGCAAGAAACTCAGTAGTTGCTCTTTTTCAACATCAACATTTACAATCATTATGCTATCTTGCGGGAGATGAGAGCGAGGCTGGCTGCTTCCAATCTACCTTGTCATTGAGGAATTCATCAAATGTATAGTAACCTCGCTGTACTAGATGCGTTTTTACACATATTTTGAATGTATGCATTGGTAGGTCAAGAAGTTTGCTTTGTTAGACGTCTGAGGAACCCTTTCATACCTCCCGGATGAAGCACTGCCTACCCTTAAAGTACTGTGCAACTCATGAATGCGAAGGATTTATCCATTTTATGGCATATTCCTTTATGCGTAACCTGGTCAAAAAAAAAACTGCAGCCCACTGCAGGGCGCGGTTTCTCAAAATGCTCGGGGCTAGCTTGCAATGAATGGATCCGCATTTACTCTCGCTTCTGTATGTTATAAGATAAAGTTAAGCTTAATTTGCTATACTCCGCGAAAAGCAGGAGAATCTGTATGGTGTAATGTATAAATTCTTCAATCCTTATACTCCACACCAAACTGATCTTCGTCAATGTACCCTCTAACAATTCCATTGTAAAGTCAACATCTCCCGAGGATGCTCCGGTTTCGGAGCGAACGCGCGTAAAAAGCAAAAGAATAGACAAAATGTTAGTTAATAGTTTTTTGAATAGTTTGAATAGTTTTTTATCAAATTAAGTTTAAATGTCGCTTTGTCATGCTACGTGCGTTTGTAATCGACGCGCATATCAGTCCGTGTTATTGTGTGTGTGCTATGTTTGTAAACGTGTTTTCTTGTTGTTAGTACTCTTAATAAATAAATAAAGGGCAATCCGGTCTAAGATCGTGATGTGCCCTGACCCTGAGTATGCCTTTCCCTGAATTTTTAAAAGCATTCATATACAAACCATCGAATTTTGGAATGCGCTTCCTATGTAGGTACGGTAGTCGAAATCACTGGCGTTATTTAAAAAAGAATCAAAGTCGCTTCTATCTAATCGCCAAAATGGCCTCCAAAAGAAGCCGATGGAGACAGTTTACCAGCGCGTAGTTGAGATCTCAGCAGGACCACGATCTTCAGTGATGAAGGAACGACCAGAGAGAAAGAGAGAGATTTAAAAAAAGCCGTTAAGTGTTATTATATTTCCTTTTCCTTGTCTTCAGTTCTTCGATGTTTAATAGTATTTATTTACTCTTATCCAAATATAAATTCATATATGGATAAGATAAAGTGTTGGTTTAAGTTACAAATAAATACAAAAACTAATCTTCATTTATAATTATATTTGAGAAGGTTGTTTGAATGTTTCATTTTATAAAAGTAATGTACCAGCGCCATCTCATTCATTCTCGTTTACAGTTTGCTAGGTGACAGACGTATTACCTACCTTGCTAATAAAATAATAATAATATTTTTGGATAATATAAAATTCAGTACTATCCATCGAGTCGTTTTTAATTATCCATCACCCAATTTCTCACATAAAATAGAGCAAATAAATTGTATTATTCATTAATACTTTTATATATACTATTATATATATATACATATATATATATGTAATACTATTTTATATGGTAACGTATATATAGGACGCGTCACTGCGAGTGGACTGAGCTTATCATGGCAAGAAAACTCTTGCGAGTCACATCTGATTTAGGCCGCCGAATTACACCACCTAAGCAACTGGCTTCCCTCGAGCCGGAATACCCTATATAGTCCACCAATCCGCACTGGGCCAGCGTGGTGGCCTTAACCCCTTTCTGAATGTATAATAAAAATCAATACACTACAACAATACACACACCGCCATCTAGCCCCAAAGTAAGCGTAGCTTGTGTTATGGGTGCTAAGATGACTGATGAATGTTTTTTTATATTTTTTCAATGAATAATATAATTAAATATGATAAAATACATATAAACACCCAAACACTGAAAAACATTCCTGTTAATCACACAAACATTTTCCAGTTGTGGGAATCGAACCCCGCGGCCTTTGACTCAGAAAGCAGGGTCGCTGCCCACTGCGCCAATCGGCCGTCAAATGTATGAGGAGACCGTTGCTTTAAAGTTGGCCGGTAATGGATTGATATGATGAATGAGTGTCTTCTGTGCTACTACCATCTATTGCGAACACCCCCCCCCCTCCCGTTTTGGGAGAGGCCTTTAGAAACCAGTAGAGGACTGTTATATGTTGTTGATGAACTTTTCTTATATGATGTAATATTTCAGCCCACCCACAAGATGCAATCCGCGAGTGGACCGCCGGTGATTCAGCTCCACTTGGTGCCCAAGATGTTGGCTCCACTGGTCAACCTCTGGGTACCGGAAGCCTATGTGGTGTCATTCAAACTGGAGACAGATGAGAACCTGCTCATCCCTAAAGCTCGAGCGGCCCTTGAGAAATATAAACACAAGGTACAAAAAGACCTATCCATAGCAATATTATAAATGCGTAAAAGTATATTTGCACTTCCTTCGCCCCTATGTAAGTTACAAATCGAAGTAAACGGAAGTAGATGCTCTTCTGGAGCGAAACTTTTGGATATTTAATTATCTGTGATATACCTATGATATGTAATATACTCTGGTCTAGGTAAGGTTCGGCCGTGGCTAGTTAGCAACCTGCTGATTAAAAAGTGCCGCCAAGCGATTAAGCGAAAATCCGATTTAATAATAATAATATTGAGTTTTTATTTCATTGAAATTACCATTTTAGGATGTTTTATTTTTTTGTACCCATCTGCCTGACTAACAAGGTCCAATCTATTTTTAACCAGCTAGGTCAGGGCGCGGGCGCCGGGACAAATTTCTTAACTTGTAAGTGCACCGCTGGCTTACTCGTAAAAAGGTTCGGAACCCCTGTATTAGAGCAAAATACAATTTGGTACAACATGATGCGATACGGCCGCATGTTACATAGCTGGCATACCGTTGTCCCGCGGGTGTGACTGCGTAACTCGCGGATAATTTGGCCGCACTATAGTATCCAATATTTATAATAGAATTATTAACATAAGCGGTGATAGTCCAGTGGCTACTTCGACTTTACTTTCGGGGGGCCGAGTTTGAATCCCAGCGCGCACCTCTATCTCTTCTAAGTTATGTGCGTTTTAAATAATTAAAATATCACTTGCTGCAATGGTGAATGTAAACATCGTGAGGTCTCTGTAAGGTTGCCTGGCAGAGATCGCTACTAAGCGATAAGGCCGCCATTTGTGTTCTACTTCTGTCTTTGTATTTCTGTTGTTCTTTTATTTTCCTAACTTCATAGTTGTGTACAAATAAAGAGATAGTAGAATATAGAGTAAAACTCGAATAATTGACTACCGACTGGCGCAGTGGGCAGCGACCCTGCTTTCTGAGTCCAAGGCCGTGGGTTCGATTTCCACAACTGAAAAATGTGTGTGTGATGCACAGGAATGGTTTTCAATGTCCGGGAGTTTATATGTATTTTATAAGTATTTATCTATATTATTCATAGAAAAAAATATTCATTAGACATCTTAGCACCCATAACACAAGCTACGCTTACTTTGGGGCTAGATGTCGGTGTGTGTTGTCGTAGCATATTTATTTATTTATTCATTTAATAATAATAATGTTTACGAAGGGGTGTGGAGTCCACCAATCTGCACTGGGCCAGCATGGTGGACTACGTCCTTAATCCCTTCTGATTGTGGGAGGAGACCCGTGCCCTGTAGCGGGCCGGAAATGGATTGATATGATGATTTTGATGATGTTTAACCTAACTTCCAGATGGTAGTGGCCAACATGTTACAGACGCGTCACCAACGGGTGATACTTGTGACTCCGGACTCCAATCAGGAGATAGTGCTCTCCAGAGAAGAAGTTCATGCAGGTAAACTAATCCTGTGTTACATGACATTCCTTAAGTTACTTCCTATAGCTCTTTGTCTTGATTGGACTGAATTTTAAGAAAATAAAAATTAATAGTTCAAAGAAACTAAAAAACACGCTTGGTATAAAAAAAAAAATCAAACTAATTTCTACGTTTAAGCTTAGTTTGTTTATAAAAGCGTGGTTTTTAGTTTTTCTTAAACTACTATTTTTATTGGAGCAAATGAATCGGTAACCCATACATCATAATTTTTTTTAATATTAGATAAATCTTATCTAGGCTAAAGATAATGGTTGGAAATTAATTAACATAGTTTCTGCCTTATCGACTATGGATGGAAATTATATAAATTAACAAAAATCTTAAAATAATCTTATACTAGTGTATACTCATCGGTCCGTAAAATATCTACAAAGTTTGAACAAAATCAGCCCGTTCGAAGGGGGTCAAAATGAAGTTCAAAGGAGACGGTTACAAACATACAGTTGAAGCTAATAAAAACAGGCATATATCGTGTAAAAAAACAGACTTCCTTAATTAACTAAATAGCTAGTAAAATATATTTTGTGTTAAATAAAATGAAGAAAATAATTATCTATAATTATATCGTTGCTACTATATTAAACTGTACCGTATACAAAGTAAATATATACAAAGTCATTTTACATTTTACTACACCGACTTAAAAATGTCGTAGAAAATATTTATTTGTTATTAATTATAATTTTTTCATGCTTTTTAGTTTAGGTCTAAGAAGAAGCCCACAACAAACTTACCCGGGTGTTTTTTTTTGTTATCGCCATCTCGCAATTTCATTTAAAATTATTGGAAGAGCAACCTGGTTAGAGCACCCAAGCTTTTTTATCGATTACGTAGTCCTTTTTACTATAATAGGACTTCTCTATAAGCTGATGTTTAATACAAACTTTGAACTTTTTACGAGACATCTCCAAGACGTCAATGGGTATTTTATTCTAGAATTGTATGCAATTTCCTTTAAACGAATTATGAATTTTATGTAACCTAGTATATTGCACTACAAATATTCATCCGTCATAGTACCCATAACACAAGCTACGCTTACTTTGGGGCTAGATGGCGACGTGTGTATTGTCGTAGTATATTTGACGGCCGAGTGGCGCAGTGCGCAGCGACCCTGCTTTCTGAGTCCAAGGTCGTGGGTTCGATTCCCACAACTGGAAAATGTTTGTGTGATGAAAATGATTGTTTTTCAGTGTCTGGGTATTTATCTGTATATTATAAGTATTAATGTGTATTATATTCATTAAAAAATATTCATCAGCTATCTCAGTACCCATAACACAAGCTACGCTTACTTTGGGGCTAGATAGCGATTGTATATATTTATTTGTTATGTCCGGTTGCCCAGGTATAGACATAGAGGGTCTGATAGTGTCGGACATAGTGCGCGCGCACACCGCGCACATGGCGGGCGACGCGCCCCCGCCGTGCGCGCGCTCACCACGCTGAGGGTCGCGCGCCCGCCTGCCGCGACTCTACCTCACGGACTAGCGGCAGGTGCGGGCCCGCCACGCCGCATCCGCGGTGTGCCCACTGACCATAGCAAACAGTGAACCAACAGTGACTAAAAGTGTATGAGTAATAAAACACAAAAGTGTACTAGTGACTTCAAAATGCGTTTATGCGAATCATCAGTAGGGCTAGCATGCGCGCCACGAGATAATTATTTCCACCCGTTCATCATATCAAACTATTACCCGCCCACCACTGGGCACTTCTCACAATGAGAAGGGGTTAAGACCTTAGTCTCAGGCTCAATGCGGATTGGTGGTTTGTCTGGTGGGAGGCTTCGGCCGTGGCTAGTTACCACCCTACCGACAAAGACGTGCCGCTAAGCGATTAAACGTTCCAGTACGATATCGCGTAGAAACCGATTAGGAGTACAGGATTAATATAACTGGCATACTCCCTAACAGATTAGCCCGCTACCGTCTTAGACTGCATCATCACCTACTACCTGGTGAGATTGCAGTCAAGGGCTAACTTGTGGTGAAATAAAAAATTAAAAACAACCTTTGAGAACTTCATGGAGGACTCACAGGCATGCAGGTTTCCTTACGATGTTTTCCTTCATCGTTGAAGCAAGTGATATTTTAATTGCCTTAAACGCACATAACTTGATGAGTTAAAGGTGCGTGCTGCCGAATTTTCCTACCTAATTATATAGAGATAGACAAGAATGTAGGTAGACTTAACTCTCTCGTGGCGCACATGCTAGCCCTGTAGGGATATGAAATTTTGTATCTTGATATCATCAAATTCAAATTCAAAATTTCTTTATTCATGTAAGCCTATCACAGGCACTTATGAAGTATGCGAAAATCGAATCGTCACTTAATATTAGACATGTGAAAATTGGTTTCTGTCCTTCCTTCACGCCCTAACTTAACACCAAATCTACTTGATTTTTGGCATAGTCAAAGTCAAATATTTCTTTATTCAAATATGCACATAGATGGCACTTTTGGTGCGTTGATTATATACAAAATGTGTACATAGAGTGAGTTGAAAAGGCAGAGTGACATGCTCTACAACAAGGTTATGGAAAGGGAAAACATTTTTTACACTAGCGTCTTATATAGTTCGATCGGTGTCTTATTCGTACTGGCAAAGTTTTCAAGTTACCGCGCAAACGAAGCCGCGGGTAGAAGCTAGTTGGTAATAAACCTAATACAGCAAAGTGATCTTTTAATTTTTAATATTATAGACAGGTTTATTATGCGATTTTTGTTACTGATAAGAGATCTGTATATTGTAGCTCCTAAAAACAATGCTAATCTGAATCCTTCACGAGGATGGGTATATTTTATGACATGATAAAAAATAATGCAAGAGGGCGGTCACCTACTCGTTGGACAGATACGGTGAAATCGTCGACCCAGACAACTGTGGCGGAATGCTTCCGACCTCCAAAAGTGGAGAAAACTCGCGCGAGAAGCCGGGCGATCCATAATGCCACGGAATTCATCTCTGCAGCGACCATTCTGCCAAGAGTGCAGGACTAAGAAGAAAGAAAGAAGGTCATATTAGATTTACCTTTGCCCGAGTAAAAACATTGTTTTAACTTAGGCAAAGTCACAACACATTAATTCGGATATTTAAAATGAGATTCGGTTATTATTTTGGGTATTCGACAGTTTCACAACGTCATTTGACATCACCATGTGTGATTCCACCATTCGGGTTCCGAGCGTGTTTTCAATGGATGGTGTTGGATGTGTGGACTCTAAAAAAATCCACAAACATTATATCCAATCGTGTGCTTCAAAATTGTTCTAGATACCTAATTCTACAAGAATATATCTCTAATGTTGAGTGAACTCATTTTGAGTGTGTAGGTTGATTTAACTTTGTATTGTTATAATCTATATGTTCATAATTTAAGGAATAATTCGGCTTCACTAAATCGTGTGTTGGTCGGCGTACATCCGACTAGTTTAGTCGTGAGTACGTTCACGTGACGCGGTGATAAGCAACCTGCGGGAAAAGACGGACGTACTATGGCAGTAATGAAGGTCGTGGGAAGGTAGCTGTGCTATACCACGATCTTATCTCTATATGATCTGCACCGTTACGTTTACTATTATTAAACTCTTTATTTGTATACCACAACATTAACATATATGTCGGCAGGGGGACGGACAAGTCAGTAGTCTTTGTAATTTGATGAAATGAAGTAAAATTATAATCTTTTAGTTAATAATGATTAACCACTACTTCAATCAAGTTAGTAATAATGCGAGAGGGTTAGCAACTATAAATTGTGGATCCTATTTCAAATTTATAGTTGAGAATAATAGTTAGTTCGTTTTCCACAAATTAATCAACCAAAGCGTCTAGGATACGCTACTAGCAGGGTACAACATGTGCAAGGTGCTACGCCAGAGCCAAGACTACCTCGCCACTGCAGTTTCGGTCCTTATATACGGATCAGAACGACTTGAGTAGTAGGTGAGTGGGGATAATGAACAATGCGCCAGGTGGCGAAAGCGGCGCACGTGTTGTTTACAGATTTCTTGCCAGCTGTGTACGGCGGCGCAGGCGCCGTCATATACATAATATAATAAAACCAGAAACAAAGAAAGAAGTAGAATACAAAACGCGGTCTTATCGCTTAATAGCGGTCTCTGAATACGTACGAAGCGTTTTGATTCTTTCATTATGATCCGCACCGCAAAGGCCTGCACTCCCATCTTCAGTCTACCCGATACCTATAATCTGGGTACCTTCAAATCAAGGTTGAATAGGTAACTTGTAGGCAAGCGCCCCCATCTTAGGCTGCATCATCAATTACCATCAGGTGTGATTGCAGTCACGCACTTGTCTATGTATTTAAAAAAAAACCACGAATAGTTTTTTTTTCGTAGGTGTTATATATACAGAGCGTTACGCGAACGAGCTCAATGACTTGACTAAAGAGTATGAACGAGCTGGAAACTAATTGAAATTAAATTATTTCTTAATTATGCTTATTTGTAATATAAAATATATTTATTGGAGGTGGATTTTTCAATAATGTAAGCATAGGTAACCTACTTATAATCTCGTAGATTTTATAGATTAATTGTAAAGAATTAAATGTTAAAACTTTGCGTGCATGACCGAATTTTTATTGATATCATGGAATTCAAAACGTTTTGACAAACTGATATTTATTTCTTGGAATATTAATTGGACTCTTATTACTCTTATTAAGATTCAATGTGTCTTTATATTAGTAACTATTTCCAATGACGGCCGAGTCAAGGCCGTGGGTTCGATTCCCACAACTGTAAAATGTTTGTGTTATGAACATGTGTGATTTTCAGTGTCTGGCTGTTTATCTGTATATTATAAGTATTTATGTATAATGTATATTATTCCTAAAAATATTCATCAGTCATCTTAGTACCCAATGATGTGTGTATTGTCGTAGTATATTTATATGTATTGTGTATTAAATAAGCCATTTTTACACAAAGTTTTCGGTCATGCACCAATGCTATGCCTTCCCAATCTAACCCCTAATATATGTTAAGTGTAGGTAGTTTTTATATGTCATATTGTATTGTTAAAGTTAAGGTTTTAAAAGGTTTTATTTGAATATGAAAAGAGTTACTTATATTATAGTCAAGAAGTTATTTATTTACAAATATTTAAAAAAAAACAACTGGGTGTATATGGTCTCGAGTGTGTTGTCTATGTTTTTGAATGTACGCGGTAGGTACGCCCTTTATTGTGAACATTCGAATTTCAAAATGGTTTTCAAACTAACATGACGCGACTTATACGTTGAAAATTATAACATTGGTTAACTAATATATATTTTATATAAAAAGTAACATTAAAAGTTTGTTTGTTATGATAATAATTTAAATATTTATTGTTTGTTATATCAAGCTAAACTCAATTCCATGACTCAGTATCTTCCAGTTTACCAGTTTTTTGGTGTATCGCATAGTGTATGTGAGAGCATGGGGGAATGAAATTTTGCCTGTGGTATTATAGATTATTAATCTAAAAATTTTTTGTAATTTATATGTTATTTAAATTTACGTATTTTAATCAAATTGAATTCAAATTATTTCCTCGGTGGCTTATGAATTTATATGATTGGTCAACTGTATTTTTCCCCAGCTATTATTTTCCTCATATGAAGTTTCATACAAAAATAAATGACTAGATACATTAAAAAACGTATTGTTGGGCCAAATATTTTACTAATAACACATATCAAATTGCATTTAAAAAGATAATTCAGTAGATCAATTAAACCACGTTTGGCTACGTTATTTTGACAAGTCGCTTCTACGATTGTATAACCCGCGGCATTAAAAAATATATTTATAAAAGGCTAAAAACTACATCGTGTTTACTCGCTTGTACAAGCCAATAATAAAGTGATTCTTAAATGGCACAGATCAAAACTATGTATACAACGTGTTACCGAATTACGAAATAATGTTGTACAATGCATAAGTATATTTCATAAGAAATTACCCTGTACAAATAATAAATAAAAAGAAGCAGGACTATTTTTCCATACAAACTAATTTAAAATATTCTAAGTGTTTACTTATGGCAACCCTATCGAACATAAAAGACCGACACGCGCATGGTACGTACGCTACACAACGCGTACCTAATAAAGTTACAAAAGTTAAATGAATTAAATTTTGCATGTGATGTTAGGGCTGTATATGAATTTTTTTCAGTTAAAACTATGGCAGTGGTTTACTCAAAAACTATTAAATTCAAATTCAAATCTTTATTTGCGTGATTGCAGGTTAACAAATTTGATCTTATACTAAAACATAACAAGTTACGTGCTACAATCTGCCATTCTATGGCATGCAAATTATAATACGACCCTGCTTTCTGAGTCCAAGGCCGTGGGTTCGATTCCCACAACTGGAAAATGTTTGTGTGATGAGCAATAAGTGTTTTTCAGTGTCTGGGTGTTTATATGTATTTTCTAAGTATTTATGTATATATAATTCATAAAAATAGTCATCAGTCATCTTAGTACCCATAGCACAAGCTACGCTTACTTTGGGGCTAGATGGCGATGTGTGTATTGTCGTAGTATATTTATTTATTATTATTTATAATAACACCTTAATTATAAAATTATTTTTCCAATTTATACAAAATGTCAGAATATTAAGGTATCAAAAATTATGAAATTAAATTACAATGTCAACTTAAAATTAAACAATGTAAAGTAAACCAAAATATAAACCTAGAAATACAATAATAATTAAATTTTCGTTTTCACAGATGAGTCCCAGAGACAGTACATAATGTACCTCTAAAGCCTGTGAAGTATTATTTCGGTTTTCATTTACACGTTGTATAAATGTGGGAGATTGTATTTTTTTAAGCGCGAACGATAGTCGCATTTGATACCCAAACTGGATTTATAGGGTATTTATTTATATGGATGTTTGTTATTGTGTATCTATTCTTGGAATACAAATAGTTAATTCGCAAAGTGCATGGAGCAAAAATGCATAGAGCATTATTTCATTTCAATTTTAATAGATTTAACGATTTTGTATGCTTCCTTGCATACAATTTGTAATCATTGTATATCAAAAGAATATGTGTATCAATCGTTAAGTTAAGTATATTTATATATAGAGAAGTAATTCCTTTTAAGTAAGTTATTAAAAACGTCGACGATAGTTGTACAAAAAATAATCAAATTGTTTTCTATAGCCAAATGATTACTATTTATTATACATAATTATTTAAAATCCTGTTCTTGAATAATTGTTACATAGGACCTTCCAAGTCTGGGTATAAGTGACAGATTGAAGTTAAAGTAGCTTCGATTCAATTGCAAGCTTAAAATGGGAGGATTAACATATAACTTAAACTTTTAAGCAGAGGGTGCTGTTTGTGCCTTGACCCGCTATTTTCAAGCGTCCAAGTTTTTACAGATAGCGTTCCTCGCGTTTTTTTTACAAAATCACTTGTACAGAATATACAGGGTGAAATAAAAAATATCACAAAGCTGTCGGCCTGTAGTTGTTTACATTAAAACTAACAACTTTTGTTCTAAGACTTTTTTTGACTCGATAGTTCCGGTGCGATGTCTCGTAGAAACCTGTTAGGGGTATGACTACCATACTCCCTAACAGGTTAGCCCGCTACCATCTTCGACTGCATCATCACTTACCACCAGGTGTGATTGCAGTCAAGGGCTAAATTTTAGTGGAATAAAAATAAAATAAACCTAGCTCGGAAGGTCCACCATTATTAACCTATTAGCGGCCCACTACAAGACACTGGTCTCCTCTCGGAATGAGAAGGGTTAAGCCCGTAGTCCACCCCGCCGCTGGCAAATGGTTAACATCGCAGCCCTTTGAGAACATTAAACATGCAGGTTTTCCCACGAGCATTTCCTTCATCGTCAAAGCAAGTGCTATTATATTTCCTAAAACGCACATAACTCCGAAAAGTTAAAGGTGTGTGCCAGAAAATCCGACCCACCGAAAAGCAGATCGAAGTCCTTTCCGTAGGCTAAGCCAAGCTAAGCTTAGATATTGATTGCCAATTTAAAAACTATATTAGTACTTAGTTATTCGAAAAGATTCAACAGCTACTGCATCAACAAACAACTAGATATGATCTTGAACTCTCTTTCTAGATGTACCTACTTTAAAAGTTTTATGAAGAAAAGGGGTATTTGGGTCACAATGACAGTGAAGCTGATATTAATTTGGCACTTTTACCCAGACGTTGTCGAAGTAGTAACATCACATAACTTTAAACGAGTGTAAGTATATAGATTGTAAGAAAAAAATGTCCCTGTGTCATGTATTTTATATACTGTTTACGAGTTCACGTTATTTATTATTGTATTTGTGAAAAATCTAAACATCTGTAGATTAGGGATTGTATTGTGTGGTGTGATTCACGCTGTGACACTGTAGATTTGAATCACATTGGTACCGTTGGACACTTTAACTCACAGGGTCAAACATGTATTCCGGAAACACGAGTATCTTATAATTTGGTTTTTGGCCTACGTAGTTTGCGCTGGATGCTAAATACTAGATAGAAATTGAGATGACCTCGAGCAAGAAACATGTCGCGTAATCCGTGTTCATTTTAATTATCACCAAGTATTTTGTTGAAAAAACTGAACGGACTATTAATACAGCGATCTAAGTTATCTGTAGCTGCACGCAGGTTGTCAACTGAACCGGCCCGCTGATTGGCTGATACAGAATACAGAATTCTGCGCATCGAAACGCACGAAGTACGAGAAATCTTGGGTTATTTATTTTGCATCGTCTGCGCAGGCCACTATATTGCCTAATCTACAGCTATAAGATTATTCATTATTTACAAAACATCTTGTAGGTATATTATGTCAGTGATGGACACATAGTGTGTACTTACATTTTATATTATGTATTTGATTTTATAGACACTGAATTTGGCAGAATTGTAAACTAATCTAGTGTTATTCTTAATCTTTGACTCCAAATTCTTGCCTCCGGCTTTGGGGTTGTTAGTTGCGTTACGGTTTTCTTTTTACGCGTACACATTGCCATTTTTAGTGACGTGCGATTTTCCTTCTTTTATCAAAGCTATGGCGCTAGTTTTGTTTGACATAAACGTTGAGCTTATATCGGTTACTAAATCATCCGAACTAACTCCGATTATAGCTCTATTTTTAGAGACCACAGTTTCATTTACAGAATTATTAAGAATATAATGTATTAAGTTAGTTAATGTATTTAGTTTTTAAATAATGCAGTCAGTTGTGCATGCCATATCTATATTTACGTGATGACAATAAGATCGGTGAAATATTGGCATGGCATTGGCTGGATGTTTTCGTGTGGCCAAGTTAGGCTGAGCGTGAGATGGAATCGATTAGTTTTAAGAATGAAAGAGCGAGTAGTGTAAGCGTAAAGGTGTCAAAAGGGCTGGTAACCGATTGAAATTGTTTGTAAATTATTTTTTATTTTATGAGTATTCCACTTATGCATGGTAAAGTATATGTACAACTGTATCTGTCACCTGCAGGACGATTCAGTATCGCAGTTGACACCAAATTTAGTTAGCCACTATGGTGAGTTGGCACCAAAAAACCTGTTAAATCCATATTTTGCATTTTGAATCCTAAGTTTTCAACTGAGTTCGATTCAACTCGGTAAGCATACAATTAGGTAATGTATATTAACTGGTTTAGACCTTATTTGATGGCAATTTCCCACAGTGGCTAGCTAAATTTGATGTCAACTGCAATTAAAAAAGTTGATCCTGTTGAGAAGTCTGCCAAAAACTCAGCAACTTTTTGTAAACATTGACGATTACGTGATTTCAGCGTTTGCCAAAACTGTTGGGCTTTTTTTGACGTAATTGCCTAAGAATCAACCTGTTAGTTAAAATTATTAGTGGGGTCAATACTTATGGAAACACCTAAATTATCTTTATTCGGTTCCTCATAACTGGGGATCGTGATCGGCGAGTAATCTTGTGATATGTCTCAACATCGGGTCGGCAATATGTATTGCCCTGAAGAAGGTACGGGCTACAACGTTATTATCTTGGCAAAGAACTCAGGTCGCTTACCGGCACCTTTGTAGATTCATGTGCTAGTGATATAACCTATTGTGGACGCTCAGCCTTCAATATTTGTGTTTTATGATAAAGCTTTGTGATTTTAGGATATTTTACCGCCAGCTCGCCCTCGATATCAAAATCTGCATTAGGTACAACATCACCAGTAGGGCTAGCATGCACGCCACGAGAAATTTATGTCTACCAATTATCTCTTCGAATTATTTTTATGGAATAGTATTTATGTCTACCGATTATCTTTATAGAATAGTAGTTCTTCTTTGTCGTAATACTCTTGCCAGACTGGTCGTGGTCATCACGGTGGGACATTGTTTGTGGCAGTTGTTACTCGCCTCACGATCATTCGCCACTTCTCCCTGTTTGCAGATAGTCTGGTACACTTATGCAAGGGACCTCCCACTGAAGATTTGATTTGATGGTCCATCGCATGGGTGAACTACCGCGCGCTCTAGTGCTTTCTACGTTGCCCTTGCAGAATAGTAGTAGTTCGGCTTTTTGTGACAGTTCGTCCGGGGTTTTTTCTGCCGCGAAACAGCATGGGTGTATTCTGGTCTGAAGGGCCGTCGTTGCCTAAGTCTCAGGTTGATGGACACATGGCGGCGCTTAGTTAGACGTATTTCCTTAGATGCCCTGGGAAGTGTTGCTCTGTTTAGCGATTGTTCTCTTCGCACCACCAGGTAGACTATCTGCTTTGACAATCAATTAATACAAGTAACTGGTAAATTTATAAATAAATAAATATACTACGACAATACACACATCGCCATCTAGTCCCAAAGTAAGCGTAGCTTGTGTTATGGGTACTAAGA
The DNA here is from genome assembly GCF_905163445.1 of Pararge aegeria. Classification (NCBI taxonomy): domain Eukaryota; kingdom Metazoa; phylum Arthropoda; class Insecta; order Lepidoptera; family Nymphalidae; genus Pararge; species Pararge aegeria. The sequence continues at coordinate 18,331,332 of NC_053189.1, forward strand.
TAACTGATGAATAATTTTTATGAAAAATATACATAAATACTTATAATATATAGATAAACACCCAGACACTGAAAAACATTCATGTTCATCACACAAATATTGTCCAGTTGTGGGAATCGAACCCATGGCCTTGGACTCAGAAAGCAGGGCGCAGCCCACTGCGCCAATCGCTTATAATAATAATTAATTAAGTTTTATATTATAGTTGACTCACATTAAAGATTACCTTTAATCTGCGCCAATCGGCCGTAATATAATCATCTCGTGGTGCGTATGCTAGCCCTACTGGCCCTGATTACTTATAATATACCATATCAGTACATTTTAACGTAACAAAACGTGGTCAAAATGTATGATTTTAATGAATTAGAAATCGGAACGCAATTATTTTTCCGCAGCTTTATCATAAAACTCTAGTAGAATCTTTTCCTTGTTGTATTGTATCGTAGAGGTTTCGTGTGTACCTTTCTATGTACTTGTGTATTATGTAACAAATGGGTATATATTGTTGTGATAATGTTCTACACGGATGATGTAGCCTTAGACGAGATTTTAATAGACCTGAATATATATTTCGTCATTTTAAACGGGTTTTTGATTTACCATTCCCAATCTACCGCCGGAATATACTTTGCCAACATGTATATATACGTGAAACAAAAACTTTGTACCCTTGTATGATATTAATTTTATATTTTTTTAATTTTACTTTATAATTTTCCACACTTTAGTTTATAAAGAGAAGGAATGCAGAATACTAATAAACTTTTAATCATGCATAAGAGATACATTAAATCCATAAATAAACATGGCATACACTACGAAAGTATACACACACACACACACACTCACAAACGCATTTATACTCTTTTTCAATCATTTTTTGGATTATATTTTGTTTGAAAAAAAATATAATTAAACAGAAATAAAATAGAACAGAGTCAAGTGTCAGTCACGGATATATCCATTGGGATACGTACTTCCCTTTCACTATCACTATCACTATCACTACTCACTACTAATATTATAAATGTCAATGTAAGTTTGTTTGTTACGCTTTCACGCAAAAACTACTCCTAAATACTACTCATGAAACTTTGTACACATATTCTTGGAAGTGTTAGAAGTAATATAGGATACTTTTTATCCCGACATTAAGCTCGGTTCCTTTGGGAGAGGGGATGAAAGTATTTGACGATTTTACACCATAACTCTGACAACCGATTTAAATAATTATGTTTATACTATAGAGGTGTTGTATTATGTGTTTAAGTTTGCCAAAACTGTGCAGATCTGATGAATGTGGTTGGAGATAGAGGACAGAACTCCTCAGCGGACAGAACTACTCAGCGGACAGCAGCAAACCGCTCATTTAAGGCTTAGCGATACTGAATCCTTTTTTTTTTTTAGAACTACAACTAAATTGAATGCCACATCAATAAACAAAATCAAACGCAGACGAAGTCGCGGGCAACAGATAGTATATATATATATATGTCGGAGAATGGCGATTCTCCACGATATCGCAATTATCGTTCACGGTTCTAGTGGGCGTCATCGCGGTTAAATACAAGCACTGAACAATGTGCACCGTTTCATACAATTTAATTCTGCAGTTACAATATTGCACGAGCGCAGCGGGTTCGCAAGCTGAACTTCATTTCGCTATTCTAAAAATTGGAAAAGGAACCGCAATGATCCAAAGATGAATGTTGCATGAACCACCTTGTCAGCCACACGACGCTCGGGATGGAGTTATTAATTCCCAAATTACCTTTGCTAGAAATCGAACACGGGACCTCCCACCTAAAACCACAGCGCTCACCGCTGCGCTAACGGCATACATCGTTTTATTGACATCCTAATGCTGCACAACAGACTTCCCTCGTAGAAATGAGAATTTTGACCATGTGTCATATATGAAAATTTAGCTTAATTTGCTATACGCCGCGAAAAGCAGGAGTGGATAATTGATAACAATGAATGACTTTACAATAAGTAGTTATTATACAAGTGAATAGCTCCTTGGAAGCTCCGGCGTCGGAGCGAAACATGCGTAGAGGGCGCATGGCCGAAGATACGTTTGGTATGGAGAAGGTATAAAGATTAAAGAAATTATAAATTACACTGTACAGATTCTCCTGCTTTTCGCGGAGTAGGTAGCACAGATAGTTAAAATTCTCATTTAATGGTATTCCGCAGATTTACGCCTGCTTCTATCTAACATTTATTTCTGTCTCTCTGCGATCTCATCGTCGAGAGACCCCAAAACCGAAGCAAAGTAGGTAGAAATACAGTTGTCAATAATATGGCCATTTCGCAAGGAATCGTTGCGCTGGACGGGTCACAAGTATCTGGGCGTCCACCTTGCGTCCGAATGCTTCCAACGGGATCCGACCGTCGACAAAATCCTCGATTTCCATTTCGGATGGACACTTGCCGATAACCCCCCGAGGGATTGCGCTACGTCGTGTCACCGTGGGTGTGCCGCAAGCGCGAGAGGTCACCGTGAGAAGAGCCCCAGGGCTCGACGACATTGGGGGGAAGTGACCCGAAGGCGCTTCCTTCGAGGACTCAGACCTCGGCTCGGTTCGACGTTAATCTGACTGTTGGTGGACTTTTGGACAAGTTGTAGTTTAACTCAAACACTGACCTCTATTAGTAATATAGTAGGTATTATAGAGGTCAGTGACTTCAAACGATAAATTAAGTAAAAACTCACCCCATGTCTAATAAAAATTAAACGCTGACATTTTCCTACAACACAGTGTCATGGCCTGTCAGAATCGAACTTAAATATTTGCAAATTATTCAAATACGCGTACCCGTGATTACACTCTCTCCCAATGCGGCATTTTACGTAGTTTTTGTTCTAAATTATTCCACTATGATGGTACGTACTTACAACTACAATTTTTTATATCAGTTTGTTTGTGGAAGTGCCCATCACTCAAAGTCCTTAAAGAATCGATTGGGACAAAACTTACGGTTCGAAACCAATACCTTCCCCTGTTCCTGATGACATTTTCTTTAGAAGATAGTCGTAGCTCGTGAGGCATTTAGTAACCCCTTCACTTTTAAAGCTGCTGCGATTCTGAGTAATTATCCCTAGAAATAATGCTTTTACAATCTTGTAAGGTCATGAAAAATATGTTTTTGAATATAGGTATAACTAGTGGCTTAATTATAAGCGTCTCTGAAACACTTTACAGGAAGATGAAGTCGAAGACATCGTAGGTGACGTGCAGTATACAGATTCTCAAAAAAGTGTAACCACATTGGGCACGTATTCCCAGGACTTCACAGACAGCAGTCCAGAGAGAAACGACTCATCTGGAAAGCAGACATACGTACTAGATCGCGATGACAGCGACGACAGTGGATCAACCTTTAGGGTAAACAGAGAACAAAGCGTGATTAACTTGTATGAAGCAATGTCTCCACCTCCAGATATGCAACAACTTTTATATGATGAAATCAATAAATCAATTCGTTCAAATTTTAAAAGACATACCTTCACCCACGAATTCACGCAAACTAGTAAAACTATAATTGAACTGGCTCAAACTGAAGTTATCGTTGTAACCAAACCAAAGCAAACTAATTCTCTGGAGACACAAACATCATTTGTGTCACTAACCGAACACAAAACAATGGATTACAAGAGAATAATAGTTAACGATTGTATTCCTAATAAAAATGAAGTCATACACAATGTTATTGAGGATATGAATCATATAAAGAAATTGTTTTTAAATCAAAATCCAGACACGTATGTTAAAAATCTAATTGTTACAGAAGTTCAAAGTTCACATAATGACACTAATGAGCAAATTTTAGCAGTTGAAAATTTAGTCCAAGCTTACGAAGATAAAGATTTAGGAAATAAAACAGGAATTCATAGCGAACACAGTTTTGAAGATCGAATCATACCATTCATAGATGACGAATCAAAAGATAGTGGGGATCAAAAAGAGGCAAATGAAACTAACAGTGAATTTGAGTCATCTAAATACGATTCCGATATCGATGAAGACTCTTTGATGGAAACTGAATATCGTAGTAGTAGGAGGATTAATGGGGATAACGCCAGTGACACGAGTGAGATGCAAATATCAATAGATAACGATGTAGACGAATTGTACAATAAGTTGTCCGAAAGTCCACTTTGGAGGTCCCCAGAAGTTAATATAGAACCGTGCGCGCTTAAATTTGGTACACTCACGCCACTTTCTGAGGAAACTTCATTGCAAAAGAGCTGCTTGGATAAGACAACCAGTTCTCAAACTCTAATGGAGCCCACTAAAGATACTGACAATGAAACAGTATTTGTTCACAACGATGGCGTAAAAGTTAAGATATTCTCAAACAGTGGAGATGTTAGAGCAACAGAAAAATTCAAGTTACCGCCTATTCCTAATACATCCTGCCCTAATAGTCCACATCTGAACTTTTTATTTACGATAAACACTAATCCGATGCCTCTGGTGAAAGCTGGAACCTTGCCTCACCTGTTTGAAGGTCGTAAAAAGGATAGCTGGCAGAACTGTGGGACGGTGTTAGCGTCTGGTGAGAGTCCACTTATAACTGGAAGAAGTGGTTAGTATTTGAACACGAGTGATTACTAAGTTTATCATCTATCTAGTAATCACGAGGAAGAATAGACTATAGTAATACTGGACGTATTACTATAGTGTATTCTTTCCTCGGCTGGATAAAAAGGTAAGGCGGCCTCTGACTCTAAAATGACTCTGACTAATAAAATTTATTGGTTGGAAATTTAGGATAAATTAAGCTATCCACTTCATGTCAGTGAGATACCTACTACGCTAGGCAGAATAGCGTATTGGATAGGAATTGTTGTTGTCTGATTGGTTAGTTACACACCTCAAGGAGTCAGAAGCAAAGTTAACAATTCCAAATTTTTCTCGTAAAATTTCTTGCTTTCTTTTCTTCTTTTAATGTGTTTAGTTAAGTTATGTTTACACAATTTCGCTACTTTGGCAGTTATCATGCAGCGACATCTAACATCATGATTTATATCTCCAAACAGAAGTTTAGTCCCGATGGGTGTTTGAGTTGAGGAAGTTAAACCTTTATTTACGGCATTGATATGTTAATCGCGTAGAAAGCACATGTAGCAGATATAGGCATACGCCTTACCTTAAAACGGACCAATCGATAGCCGACTGTAGATTAAGTATAAAAATAAGCCATAGCATATTGCAGATATCCTCGCAGATCCTGTCAAAACACCAAGAGAATCTATGTACTTACCACCGATCCACATGGAGGGTGCCATTTACCACAACACAAACAAGCCAACACACTTTGTGACGCCCCACCAGACCATACCCTCCCCTGAGACAACGCAGGATGCGATCAGCATCCAGGGCAAGATCAGAGAGCTCAAGGCGATGACCAACAATAAGACAAGGTAAAAAGGTGAGGTGTAATGGAACACACCACAAAAGCGAAGCACAAAAGTAAAAAAAATTACTTTTTTGACCTACGGTTCTTTTCCCATCTGATTCCCGAAGACAGCATCATTTTGTTTTTGCAAATAGATTGGTTAATCGCACGCTTCCCTTTTGTGATACTTGTTTCTTTAGACGTGTTTCTTAAGTTCAGTGCTTTAAAAAGGTTTAAGTAGGTTTTGTTTTTAACACAACTTGAGAATTAATCGTTAAAAAAACACTCGAATTTTTCCCTTCTATGAGGACTTAGTAGCATGAGAGCGGGTCCAGGGCAGTGCTTTTTCCAATCAGCATTGTAATGTTTCAGTCTCAAGAGCGTGGTTGCCGGTATATTTCTGGTCACATAAAGGTTAACACCTATGCTGCAGGTTTATGGCAACAGAGCACCACTTTTTAGGACGTCATTGCATGCCCTGCGAAGTATTGCGTAAATTATTACAATAAAAAAGGAGGGATGCCTGAGCCCAGCTAGAGAGATAAGGTTAAGGACTACCATGTCACTCCTCCCTCAGAAACAATAGTTTTGTTAAAATAGGTCTAGCTCCGAGAACAGGAATCGTTCGCCAGCTAGTAGTTCATCACGCCCGGAGAAGTTATATGAGGTCGCTGAGAGAGGTTGTGACAACCTTTGCGTGGAACTTCTTCGGAGACTTCGATCCCCGTCGTGGTAAGGCAATGTTTTTTAGGACTGAACGCAGTAATCCTGCGCCAGCGAATAACTAGATGGAACGAAAATACTTTAAAACTATTACCTACCTCCTCAACGATTGCAATCGCGCCGATCTACAGCTACTACTACCCAACAAGGTTACGATTTTCACTTCGCTTTTCTTTTTATTCCACTACAAGTTAGCCCTTGACTGCAATCTCACCTGGTGGTAAGCGATGATGCAGTCTAAGATAGTAGCTGGCAAACCTGTTAGGAAGTATGGTAGACATACCCCTAAAAGGTTCCGGTGCGTTCTAAATCACTTGGCGACACGTCTTTGTCTGTGGGGTGGCAACTAGCCACGGCCAAAGCCACTAGACAGAGTTCTTCGCTGCTTTGTTCACGTAGGTAGAACCTCTATTGTATTCATTTTTCCCTAAATCTGATCTGATATACTGCACAATATTCCTTGACCCACATCGTAGCACCAGCCGCCCGCGTTGTTTTAGGTATGTTATCGGTTGACGCTACTCCGTCCCTTCTTGCTTAAGAAAGAAAAAACTTTAATCAATCAATCAATTTTTACTTCTTCATTATAAATGCGAAAGTTTGTATGGATGGATGGATGGATTTTTGTTACTCTTTCACGCAAAAACGACTGAACCAATTTGACTGAATTTTGAAATGGAGATAGATTATACCCTGGATTAACAAATAGGCTGTTTTATATCCCGGGAATATGTACGGTTCCCTCGGGATCCATGGAAAACCAAAAAACCGCGTTCGAAGCCGCGGGCAACAGCTGGTATTTTATATTTTGTAATTCAATATGTCTCGCTGGCCTAGTGGTTAGCGTGTTCAGCTACGGATCGAATGATCCTAGGTTCAAATCCCGGGTCGGGCTAAATTGTAAGAATAGAAAATTCTATTAAACAATTTGCGGTACGGGCTCGGAGTTAGGAAGTTGGTGGTGTCAGCCCCGTGCCTCGGAGAGCACGTAAAATCGTCGGTCCCTGTCAATTATGACTTAATGGTAGTAATAGTAGTTAAAGATCACCAACCCGCATTGGAGCAGTGTTGTGGGTCTATGCTCTTGAAAAGTCTCTCCTATAAGAGACAAGGCCTGTGTGCCCAGCTGTGAGACGTGAATGCAATATTTAAATAATTAAATATATACTTATAAATTACTGAAGATGTGCAAAAGGTTCCACAAAATTTAATCCATACTTTATCTATTTATGTATCATGCAAAGTTAATTTTCCCTCTTATCTATGTTCTCCGCCAAGCAATGGTCTTCGGCTTCGGAATCTCTAAACTACGTCGCGCTTCAGTAGGTAAGTCTAGTATGCAAAATTTCTTCAAAAACATTAAAATTATGAACTGTTCTAGGATAGAAGTTGTAGAGACCTTGGAAGACCTACCCAGGTCACTTGAAAAGTATTGGACTGTTGTGACATTACATCGAATTGCTGAGCTGTTAAGACAGGTAACTTAATTCAATTATTAATCTTCATCAATTAGCTCGTACAATAAATCCACACGAAATCGCTGTCTTCTAATCGTAAACAACCATACCGTACCGGTTCAGTTCAGACCAAACGGAAAATCTTCACGCAAATTTACCTTTAGGTTGGTTTATCATCGTAGACGCGATTAAACGTATGTAAATGGTTGACTGTGGCAAACATCATCAGCTCGCTACCAGGCACGTGTCTCAGACAAAGAGTTTAGGCCGTAGTCCACGCTGGCCAAGTGCGGATTCGTAGACTTTACACACCTTTCAGAACATTATAGAGAACTCCCAGCCATGCACGTTTCCTGACGATGTTTTCCTTCACAGTTTAAGTAAGTGAAGTTTAACTGCTTCAAACGAATATGTATAAATTAATGAATTAATGAATACATTTTTATTGTACACCACATAACCATATAGAAAAATTATAAAAAAATATTTAACAAAAAGTATACAATTTGGCGGCTACATAGCGATCTCTTCCAGGCAACCAAAGGCGTAAAACACAGTTCAAGAAGAGAGGTAGGTGGTGCATATAAACAAACATATATATTTGCATATATACACATAATAATGTAAGTATACTAACTCCGGAAGTTACAGAGATGCGTGCCGAAGCTCGAACTCTGTCCCTCCTTGAGGGAAGGCGAAGCCCTAACCACTAACCACAATCACCGCTTCAAAATCAATAAATGCAAAAGCAGCCATTCGTGTTATTTCAATATTTAGCTTCTGGAAGCAAACTATTATAAGGTTTCAGTGCTGACTTCCTTAGGTGTTTTTTTATATAGTTAATAAAGTTTTCAATTATAAAATACTTAATAAGTAATTATACGCGGTGTACTACGGCCTTAACCCCTTCTCATTGTGGGAGGGGACCCGTGCCGATGATGGTGATTAATGATTGTGACCCTTCTTACATTGTCAGGTGACGGTGCATATAGATTCCCCGCGGACGCAAGTCGCTCGCTCAGCTTGCAACGCACTCGCTGAAATACTTAAAAACACGAATTATACACGAAAACCGGTAAGAGTTAGGCTATGATGTACCTACTGAAGGAGAATAAAGTATTTATTCTCCTTCAGTAGGAATTACCGTACAGTAACAATTACCTATCGGAGGTTTTTAAATTCCTAATTAATATATGTTTGCTATTTAAATTATTTGCCCATTTCTTAAGCAATGCTTTTGTTATACTAGGTATCTATTGTAAATTATATATTATACTAGCTCTCCCGGCGAACTTCGTACTTCGGAATTTTAATACTTATTATCCTATTCCGGTCTAAGAGGAATCCAAAAAATCAAATATCATAAAAATTCGGTCCAGCCGCTCTTGAGTTATAAATGGTGTAACTAACACAACTTTATTTTACATATATAGATAACGATGATTAGATACTATTTGTATATATTTAAAAAAAAGTATGGCTGGACTTTTAGCATATAGACATGTGACTCAGGATTTCTACGAGAGTGTATCGGCGCTTCTGTGCAAGACCGGTAGCTTCAGCCGGCCGGTGCGCCGCGCCGCCAACGTGGCGCTCGACGACATCGCGTGCGGCGTGGACGCCACGCACGCTGCCACCGCCGTCTGCGTGTACGGCGTCGGGTGAGCAGACTAGGCGCGCTCATCGCCTAGATATAACAACCTTGTTTTTTTTTACTTTGGGAACCCTCGTGGATACTAACGCACTCGTGGAGGTGCAATGGCTATGTCGGACACCTACCGACTCAATACCGACTAAACGCCACGGTTTTCCAACTTATCGCCTGGTGACTGGCTCGTGGGAACGCGTTCGCACACATCCGCGATAGATAAAGCAACTACTCGGCTCTCAAAAAAAATTCAAAATTCAAAATTCATTTATTTCAAGTAGGCCTAATATAAGCACTTTTGAAACGTCAAGTCTGTCTGTTTGTAGTGATTCTACCACCGGTTCGGAAGTCAGATTCTACCGAGAAGAAGCCGGCAAGAAACTCAGCAGTTGCTCTTTTCCAACATCAACAATTTACATTTTGCATTTTAACATTCATTTTTCTATCTTGTGAGAGCTGAAAGCGGAGCCGGATGCTTCCAAGCAACCATGTCATTAAAAAATTCATCAATTGTATAGTAACCTCGCTGTAATAAATGTTTTAACAAATTCTTTAAACTTGTGCATTGGCAGGTCCAAAATCACCTTAGGAATCATATTATAAAAGCGTATACTCAATCCCACAAATGATCCCTGTACCTTACGCAGACGATATGCAGATGACACTAATTTATGACCATTTCTTGTAAGTCGACTGTTTATGTCCACTTTTTGTTTATAAAGACTAATAAATAATAAATAAATATACTACGACATTACACACATCGCCACATAGCCCCAAAGTAAGCGTAGCTTGTGTTATGGGTACTAAGATGACTGATGAATATTTCTATAAATATAATACACATAATTACTTATAATATACAGATAAACACCCAGACACTGAAAAACATTCATGTTCATCACACAAACATTTTCCAGTTGTGGGAATCGAACCCACGGCCACGGCTCAGAAAGCAGGTTCGCTGCCCACTGCGCCAGTCGGTCGGTATGTTGTCTTACAAATACTATATTGTTATAAATATATTGTGAAGCTACAGTAAGTATGCCTATTTCTTTAAACTTCTCACGGAGGGATTCGCGAGATTTAAGTTTATATATTGACCGTACAGCTCTTTTCTGCAATATAAATATAGTTTCGATATCAGCTGCTTTACCCCATAACAAGATTATAGACTACACCCTGGACTATTCACTGTACCGACCCGCGGTTTCCATTCGATTTGACCATCGAGGCAGTTAGTATACTGTATGTATACTAACTGCCTCGATGGTAATCAACGAAGTGCACATATTATTATGAGTTTTAGTAGGAATAGAGCTTTATGTGACAGAGTTCGTCCGGGGAAGTACTATCGCCATGCTTATTTCTGCCGCTAAGCAGCATTGTTGCAATGCTGTGTTCCGTTGTGAAGGGCGTGGTTGCCGGTGTAATTGCAGGCACATGTGGCTTAACAACTACGTTTCGAACGGATGGACACGAGTCGGCATGTTGCTCTGTTTATAGATGGTGGTTTTACACTTATCATCAGGTGGCCCATCTGTTTGGTTTTCTATTATTACTAAAAAATAAAGTTTAATAAAAAAATTCCGTTCCTTGATCATGTTTGAAAATATGCGTAAAACACAAAATGATAACATCTATATAAAAAGTAAAAAGTAGTTATTTAAATCGGTTATCATTTGACGGCGTTAAGGTGTAAAATCATCAAACACCTTCTACCCCACTCCCAAAAGACCTGAGCTTAATTTCGGGATAAAAAGCATCCTATATTAATTCTAGTACCTTCAGATATATGTGTACAAAGTTTCGTGAGGATCGGTTAAGTAGTTATTGCGTGAAAGCGTAACAAACAAACTTACATTCACATTTATAATAGTAGGGATGTAATTAATGTTGAAATTATTTGTAAACGTTGTGAAAACCTGTAATAAGTTGAACATTCACTTAGATCACAACGTAGAAACTTGGACATGAAAAAATGAACTAGCTGTTGGTTTGCCAAAATAAATAAATATATATAACACACCGATTAGACGGCCGATTGGCCCAGTGGGCAGCGACTCTGCTTTCTGAGTCCTCGGCCGTGGGTTCGATTCCCACAACTGGAAAATGTTTCTGTGATGAACATGAGTGTTTTTCAGTGTCTGGGTGTTTGTATGTATATTATAAGTATTTATGTATATTATTCATAAAAATATTCATCAGTTATCTTAGTACCCATAACACAAGCTACGCTTACTTTGGGACTAGATGGCGGTTTGTGTATTGTCGTAGTATATTTATTTATAAAGTTGTTGGTATAGGCACAAGAGCGCCCTGGTGCGTTGTGCGTCAGCACGCCTACTGGTCGTGTGCTGCGCGCTGGCGGAGGGCGGGCGGCGTATTCTGCGCGCGCGCCCGCCCTCCGCCGCCGCCGCGCGGAGACTCGTGCTGCGCGCCCTCGCACAGCTGTTGCAAGACAAGAATATTGACACACGGTAACTAGCATTCCATTAGTGTTAAGATAAATTTTGAAAAAAGGCTTCTCGCATATCTCATGCGGTTTTTTTTAGATTTCTTCTTTTCTTTATTTATTTATGAATATCCTTAGTATACTTACAGCTAGCCAAAACGTATACTAAGTCAGTTACAGACGTACATATAATTTAGGAACTTAGCTAAACTTATATTAAATATATCAATTTGTTGGTTTGAATTTATTGTGAACTCGTTTTGGGGAGGATTGGTGTTGTTTGTATTGTGCATGTTCTAGTGTTGGTGTTATCATAGTGGTTGGATGTTTGTATGGGCGAGTTCTTTTCAAATATTACGAATATTAAAGTATATAGGAGGCTAGCTGCTGTGGTAATGCTGCCTTGTACTGTGTTATGTGCAGTATCGACTGCTGGCGCACGACCCTTTTTGGGGCGAGTTTGCGGTAGATTTGAGGAGGTGTTTGGGGAGGGCCCTTTTCGTCAATCAATTACTCCTGATGTTTTATATTTTAAATTTCGTTAATTTTCATTAAACATATATACACCTGATTTTGGCTAATCTGTGTAAAGCCTGAAGAAAAAAAAGAATAATTTTCTACACTCCGTGAAAAGACCGCGGAACAGAGCAAATTAAGCTTATTCAAAAAATCATTTATTTCAAGTAGTTTATAAGCACTTTAGAAACGTCAAGTCAATCTGTTTTTAGTGACTCTACCAACGGTTCGAAAGGCAGATTCTACCGGGAAGAGCCGGCAAGTAACTCAGCAGATTGCTCTTGTTCATCATCATTTTACAGTTTACAATCTTAAGAATTGGACTACCTTGTGAGAGATCAGAACTCTTCCAAGCAGCCTTGACGATGAGAAATTTATCAATCGTATAGTAACAACGATTTATTGAATGTGTTTTAACACATTGTTTAAACTTTTGCATTGGTAGGTCCAAAATTACCTTAGGAATCCAATTCGGGTTCCATCTCCGGCACACGCTTCTAAATTATCATACTTTATTATCTCGCTTTAACGGTGAACACACTTAGAATGTTTCGAAATTGTATGGAAAAATGCATATGCTTAGTTTGATTTATTATTTTTACAGGTTGATTCCTTAGGAAATATACTTATGCACCATTTAACAGTATTTCGTTTTTCCTTTACAAAGTTTGAACGAAATCAGACCTTTGAAGAGGGTTAAAATCAAGACCAATAAGTCGATTACGAACATACAAACAAACATACGGGTGAAGATAAAATAAAGCGCGTAAAAAAGGTGAAATTTTTTCAGAAAATACGCGGAACGCCTGTACACAATCCTCCGGCCGTTGCCGACGTTCGAGGCCTACTTCCTCACCGATGTAGACGTGGAGCTGGCGGCGCGCCAGATGAAGAAGTACGACCCGATGCTGGTGCCGAGCAAGCGAGACAGGTGACGCTTACTATGGCGTACGCAGTATCGTAATCGGCTATATTTATCTTCTTCGTTTTACCTCTTAGGGTTGAGCGACTTACTGTCAACGGCTGTGGCAGTGGTATCCGTCGCCCGCTTCAGCGGCAGCTGTCGGGTGTCAACCTATAGCATCGTTTACAGTTGCCGTGCCGCCCGTGGCTGGCTTAAGAAACCTGTCATAAATTTTTGAAAAATTAAGCTTAATTTGCTATACTCCGCGAAAAGCAGGAGAATCTGTATCTATTATTGTAAAGTCAACATCTCCTGAGGATGGGCCGGTTATACATTGCCAAAGATATGTTTGGTGTGGATTATAAGGATTGAAGAAATTATAAATTACACAATATAGATTATTGAAGATATTGAACATATTTTGTTTCTTGGGCAGTGGCGTGCACTTCATACAAAAGCACTGCATACCGAAATTATTTTATATAACCCGTATTGGATGGGAGTTTTTCCATTTTATGCCATGTACCTGCTTTATGCATACCCTGGTCAAAAACGTGCACGCCACTGTTCTTGGGCACAGGCCGGACTCTTGCTACGTCCCTAATCCATTACTGACTATCTAAACAATCAAAGTCAAAGTCAAAGTCAAAAATATCTTAATTCAAGTAGGCCCATAATTAATTTTAACGTTGTTTTATTTTTTTCAGTGCGACGTCACTATCCATCTTTAGCTGAGTACACGCCGGCATCCAAGGAATGTACAGCACTCCATATTACACAAGGTTCAAAACAAAAAACTACAAGTTCCGAGCAACTAAATATCGTCATCTCATCGACTTTATTTCAACCGATGTGCCCTTGTGTTTAATGGGACTTGAAATTTGAAAAATGTTTTAATAGAAACACAGAACGATGTTTTAATCAAAATTTACTGGTAAATTAAAACCGTTTCCGAGGCCCGCAATTTCCACCCGTTTCGGTCTTCATAAGGTGACTCTTAGCGATTGGTATTGTCTTTTCTTTTAGTAAAGTTATTGAAAATCAATAAATGCAGACTCAATAGCACACTCTTTAACCGACTTCAAAAACGGAGGCAGTATAAAGATAAAGCCTTTATTCCACACAATCATAACAGAAAGCGAGAAATAAATTTAAAATAATACTTGACGAATGAAATAAACAATGCACAAATACGGTTTTCGTTGTAAGCTATCTTATGAGGAGGGGGATGGAAAAGGTTCGACAATGCGGTTGGATTTTTTATTTCATTTATTTACCTCAGAGATTTCATTAAACTTATTTAAAAAAAAAAAGGTATTATTTGAAAGGTTTAAACCCTTGAATTCGTCTAACACATGTATAACAGATATCCAAGTCACTGAAATCTATTTGTATATATCGATTAGATTGCATTAGTCAGTTTTCCCATAATCTTATTATTCTACCGTTTTACATACATCTAACTAAATTTAAAAACCAAAAAAAAATTGGGCCATTTTTTTTGTCATTAGAACACCTGGACCTAAATTTAAGTAGTTCGATTTGAATTCAATATCTATAGTATATATGTTCAGAAGTTTTCGAATCCCTGATCGAACATCTCATAAGCTCCTAAGCTAATAAGCGAGATCCTAAGCTCTGTAGTCTGATCAATCTATTCACCCTGTTTATTCTGTATAGGTAGGTACACTGATATTAGGTATATTTTAAATTAAGGAATAATAAAAATATTGCCAGATATCGCCTAAAAAACATACTAAAACGGCAAATATTATTCTGTGTTCATTTACGAGTAGGTAACGGCTCTTAAAATTTCGTTATTATAACGAATAAGGTGGAAAGGCCAAGCCGTTACATAGATAAAAAAATATCGTTACGGCGATAAAAATTTTGGGCGAAGCCTCGATAAACTTATCAATAATGTAAAACAATTATATAACAATTTTTGTCCTAACGCAGATTAATGACCTTATTAACTTTTATCAAAATTGTTGCATCATTTATAATTTTCCGTCAAGATAATCAAAACACTTACGTGAATAAAAAAACATTTTGTAATGCGTAATTAATAAACATGAAGGTACTGTTCACGTGACACATTTACGTTGTAATTTTGTGTGCGTTTCTATTTTATGTTTAAAATTCTAATTTATGAATAAATTACGAATTATGTAAATCATCCGTCTTTTACTTAATTCGCACCTTTTGGAAAGTTATTGTTCTTGATCGGGCCTCATATAATAAAACGCTTACTTATACTTACGCTTGTGGAAACATGTGTTTAGGTAAACGTAACCCAAAATCGGAGGCAAAGCAATTTAAATTGAATGAAATTTCTAGTGCCTGCCAGTAACATAAATTCAAAATGTTTGAATTTATATATTGACTAGCTGACCCGCGCAACTTCGTCTGCACCGAATCTGTTCTTAGAGTTTTCAATATCTTAAATAACCTAGAAACAAATTGCAACGCTACCAGGTCCAGTTTTATTTCCAAACTATGTTATTCGCAGCCGGGCGGCCCGCTGCATTTTGTGACTTAAAAGTCGAGTCGACTTAAGATGTCATCATCTTTAGAAAACTTATTTCAGCCAATTCACAGAAATAGGATGGTACGCATGCATTCAATCGTTGTGCCATATGCCTTGCGACGTGCTAGTATCTGTGAAGAGTTATGTTATGTCCTTTATCTCCAACAATATTTATCAAATCTTCATTAAAATTACACAATACATGCTTGTTAGTATACACTTTCAAATACAAAAAAAAATATTAAAATCGGTTCAAATTTAACGGAGCTATGAAATAAAATTGATAAATAATTTCATCCTTTTTCCCGGAGGAAACTTATTGTTTATCGGGATAATAAGTAGCCTATATGTTGACCCAAAATACCAGCTACCAGTATATTAAATTTTATTTAAATCCGTTCAGTAGTTGCCCGGACAGACAAACAGACAAAAATTAAATAAAAATCTGTTTTGGGCACAGTATCGATTATAAAGCATCCCCCAATCAAAATTTTCAAAATATATTAAATGTACAGAAATCTTCCAGTTACAGTTTTATTATAAGTATAGATATAAAAGGTGAGAATTTAACTGAGGAATCATACATATTATAAAAACATATAGTAAAATCAACAATCACCGAATGATTTACATCTAGCTGTTCAATTTTAATTTTAAATTTATTTACTCAGTATTTCATACTATCTAAAATTATAATAAATCTAATACAACACAAGATTTTAAATAAATTTAACTTTAAGTATATCAGTTTCAAAGGAAATGTCTATTTGTGTGTATGTTTATGTTACCCTTAAGGACTTCCGGGAATCGAATGTACTTGGCTAGAAGTACAGTTGAAGACTGCGAGGAAAAACTAACCTTTATATTATCTTTTTTGTTTTTATCTCCACATAGTTTAAAACAAAGTCGCTCTCCACGTCTGTCGGTTTATCCGCTGTATTTTCCTGAACCACTCAACGGATTTGATATTGTTTTTTTTTTATTTTTTTTTATTGGTCAACTTAAGAGTAAAACAATTTACGACAACTAGGTCACTCACCTCATCGCAAACCACACAGAGTTTATGTGACAAGGTATAATTTATGTGACAAGGTAGGTTTTCACCATCGTTTAAATATTTTTTGACAGAGTTAATATTATATCACTTATCCCAATTTAGTTTTACTGAAAGTATAAAACGAATATTTTGCCACCAAGTCGCCGAAAAAAAAATTTACATAACAGTGAAACAGAATTCAACTATTATTGCATGCAGTGTATGGTGTCCAGAAATAGTAAAGTTTTAATTCACAGCGGCGGAATGTTGCTAGCTCACAAACTTTTTCTTTCCTTAGTAGAACACAGTAGTTAATAGTATAATCAGATTTTTTGACAATACAGTTTAAACAGATTATTTGTCTTTTTTTTAAGTTTTATACTAAACTTTTCTTTGACAGCCGATTGGCGCAGTTTCTGCTTTCTGAGCCTCAGAAGAGATTCCCATTACTGGAAAATGTTTGTGTGATGAGCATGTTTTCAGTGTCTGGGTGTTTATATGTATATTCTAAGTATTTATGTATGTTATTCACAAAAATATTCATCAGTCAACTTAGTACCCATAACACAAGCTACGCTTACTTTGGGGCTAGATGGCGATATGTGTATTGTCGTAGTATATTTATTTATTTAAAAAAATACTGACATTCGTTCTCTTTCTGACAAATATTTAATTTAACACTTTCCAATTTTAATCGATTTATATCCAACAGTGTGAAGATGTAGCGAGTCCTTTAGGTGTTATTTATAACACCACATCTGACTAATGTTTATGAATAGTTTTATTACGTTAGCGACATTATCCATCGTGACGCGATTACAATCGATAGTAAACGGTGGTTTAAACGCGTACCAACAAAAGCGACGTTGGTAAATGCCTTCCTGCACTCTGCCAGTGCATTCAGTGCATATGATGAGTGAGTACAGTTGCACTGAGATTTATGAATGCACTAACTCGTTTCTAATCGCTGGAGCAGCGAAAAGATGTGAAATATATTTGCTGCTTTCTTCTTTTTCCACTACAAGTTAGCGCTTGACTGCGATCTCACATGCAGGGCTAGCTCAGGCAGGAGACAAAAGTTATATATCCCGATTATATCCGCTGACGCAGTGGCGTGTAGCGAATGTCAATATATGTACTCGGGGGATATAATAGCCATGCAGCACGGCTAACATGGTTGAGCACTGGCACACAAGTGGAAATAATATCCAAATAGTATATGTGTAATAATAAACGTGGGTAAACTTCTGCTCGCGTGCTTTAGCAGGACACGTGAATTATGTACCTTGTCAGCGCAGTGGCGTGCATAGAGGGTATGCACAGGGTATGCAGATGATTTAAAATTAAGAAAATTTACAGTGCGAGTTATAAGTACTTAAGGCTAGGCTTTTTATAACTTTTACAATGCCTATCCTTAGGTTTGTTATAACTCGTACTGAAGATTTTCTTCGTTTTATAAAAATAGGAGTGCTCCGATCGTCACCAAACTTTACAGGATTACTCGACAGGTCAATCCAAAGATTCCCTGAAAGTTTCATTTAAATCGGTCCAGCCGTTTCGGAGCCTATACAGAACATACCCGCACACTTTCTCTTTAATATATATAGATTTATGTAGTTTTTTTTATTTTACAATTATAATATAAATAAAAAGAAACACTTAAAAAATTATTTTAAAAAAATCAACTCCACTTTCGGGGCTTTAGAGTACCCAAGCAACCGGCGGTTAGGGCTCCAGAATGACTCCTCCTCACAATATACGCACCGTTTGCGTGTACTTAGCTACTGTATAAGACCCTAGATCCAACAACCAAGCTAAATCTTCTAACGATGGTCGAAGCTTTTCGTTAGAGACCATTAACTGGCTGAAACACTAATGGTTGACTTAACACTCCACGGCGGTAATCTAATGAGCAACGTCTAAATATTTTATACTTTTTCCTTTTCAGCTTTCTCCAGATTATCGTCATGTGGAATAGTAATGTCAACAAATGCACAGCGCACTGATCGATCAACTAGAACTATATCAGGTATATTAGTTGTAATATACCTGTCAGTGATAATCGTTCGATCCCAGTAGAGCAACGCACTGCTATAATTTTGGCCATGCCAAAGTAGTTCTTTGCGGAGTAATACTTTCGACTAACGCTAAGCAATGACTTTTTATCTGGGTGTTACAATCCATTTTTTCTTATTTCTTTTATAATGTAAACTTTCATTACTTTTTAAAAGTAATGTTCTTAATAGTATTTAGTGTAGTATGTTTTAAAAACATAAAAAACGAGTGCGTTAAAATAAGTAAAAACGAAGAAAATAAAAAAAGATTTTATGTCAGTGTGTTTTAATAATTATTAAAAAAAATTGAAAGGGGATATTCTAATGGATAAAGCTTCGGTATCCTTTCGGGGAGGACCGAGTTCGCTCCCTGGCACGCACCTCTTACATTTCGGAGCTATGTGAGTTTTAAAACTTTTAAGCAATTAATATACCTTGCTTTAACGGTGAACGAATACGCATAACGTTGTGTACTTATCAATATGGCAGTTTACACGATACAATCTGCCTTGCCTAAAGCGACATGCATCGTGTATGCACCACAAACTTAGTACACATGCACCGACATGTCCTTGCGAGCGCTACATACGATATTTCGCTCGCCTCATCTCCCACCCACAGCGCTCGTTATCTTAATGACAGTGAAAACACTCTCCGCGCAACACGTCCCCGATACAGTGACCCCTTATCTCTATTACAATATAACAAGGTTGGTTATCGCCTGGCAGAGATAGCCAGTGTTGTATGCGATCGTATGATTCGATAAATGTATCAGATACAGTTTATTTTGCTGGAATTGCGTCAAGTTGCTGTGCGTTTTACTTGCAAGCGCAGCATTCATGCTAAGGGCTCCTACACACTGTACCGACACTTATCATCATCATCGTCATCATATCAACCCATTACCGGCCCACTACAGGTCACGAGTCTCCTCCCACAGTGAGAAGGGGTTAAGGGCCATAGTCCACCACGCTGACCCACTGCGCTATGGTACAGACATTAATACAGTTCATCAATCATCAAAGCCTGTAAAAGTCCGCAGCTTCGGTAAACGCAGTAGATTTTTTTTTATTCCACTACAAGTTAGCCCTTGACTGCAATCTCACCTGAGTGATAAGTGATGCAGTCAAAGATGGTAGCGAGCTAACATGTTAGGGAGTATGGTAGTCATATGCCTAGACGGTTTCTACGCGACATCGCACTAAATTTTTAAATCCCCAAATTGCAGGCCGGGAATCTAACCCGGGTCCCGCATGAAACTGCTGACCGTTGTCCGTTCTATTCCCTTAGTCCACTTATGCGACGCCCATGGTAATAGAAGGAGTGGTGACCGACCCTGCTTTCTGAGTCCAAGGCTGTGGGTTCGATTCCCACAACTAAACAACATTATATAGATATTATAACAAACAAATATATTTAATGACAAAATAATATATTTAATGACAAAATATGAGAAAAAAATTTAAAAACATCCTGTACATGTAGGAATATGAACGCACTTCGTTTCTACCTATACTGAGTTATATAAATTATGGAACGTAAACAAAAGGTTTTTACATTTATCATTGTCTACCTACCCGCATTCTAAATGGTAATGTGAATAAGTAACGATTTTGTAGCATTAATTGTGAATGTTAATATATTAACCTATTAGACTAACAAAGCAAAAATTTGTCGACGGTTAGGTGTACGGAAAAATTATTTTGAGTTTATGCTTACACCTTTAAATTAAGACCTTTGATGTATAATGAGTTAATAAAAAATAAACAAAAAATAAAAAAAGTGTTTGTGTCATGAACATGAATGTTTTTCAGTGTTTGGGTTTTTCATTTGTCTATTATAACTTTCTAAGTATTTATGTATACTTTTTGACTTTGACTTTATAATATCAGTACATCTTAGTACCCATGACAAAAGCTACGCTTACTTTGGGGCGAGATGGCGATGTGTGTATTGTCGTAGTATATTTATTTATTTATTCAACACTTATTTTTGAATTTGCCGGTCTGATTTGATAAAATAGTATTTGCATTTAATAGTTCAATTCTTGAGGAAGGTTAAGTGTAGCATCACGCTACTCAGATTAAGAGTCGAGTAACAGGCGGGCTATACAAAGCGGTCTGTCGCAGAATTAAAGTTTGTATGCTATATTTTTATATATCAGAAATTGTATAACGGACGGCCGGTTGGCGCAGTGGGCAACGACCCTGCTTTCTGGGTCTAAGGCCGTGGGTTCGATTCCCACAACTGGAAAAATGTTTGTGTGATGAACATGAATGTTTTTCAGTGTTTATCTGTATATTAATGTGAGTTATTTTCATATAAAAATAGCTATCTCAGTACCCATATCACAAGCTACGTTTAGTTTGGGGCTAGATGGCGATGTGTATATTGTCGTAGTATATTTATTTATTTATTATTTAAACAAAGCAACGAATGCAGAATGGAAATGCCTAGCTTCAAGTCCATAATTCATATTATTTATCGTTAGTGACGATCACAGTTTTATGATCAACTTGACATGCTACTTATACCTACTGTCAAATGTTAAGAGTGTTTCGTGCGAGGCACCGCTTTATTATCTTGTTGCGTTGTAAAGAAATTGTGCATTATGCAAAACAATCATAATTATACATAAACTCAAACACAAACCATACTAATATTGTAAATGCGTTAGTGCGTCTGTTATTTGGTTTGTTGCCTCAACCACAACACAACGCATAGATTTTAATGAAATTTGACACATAGATAGATTACATATTGAAGTTGAAGTTTTATTTTTTTATTTTGGAAAGAAAACCAGGGAAACCTCATGGGGCGACTTATTTTTTTTTATTCCACTATAAGTTATCCTTTTTTCCAGTATATATATGATTAAATCAATTAATAAGTTTTTATTTTGCTGAAATATGGTACATGCATCATGCTTACATACTTTACATTAATTCATTTTTGTGCCACATATCCTGCCAAGATTAGCAAGATTGCAAATATTTTTCGTTAATAATTTTAACAATTGTCTACATTATGTCAAAATTCAAAAATTCAAAATTCAAAATATCTTTATTCATGTAGGCCTATCACAGGCACTTATGAAGCGTTCATACATATTTGTTTACATAATTGTAACGATATTAATTTAATTGTAACGATAACTTCGTTCGCCAACTTAATTCTAAAGCTACGAGTAACAACATTTCCTAAATATTTAAAAACAGTGTGTACAATTATTTTTATTATCATGGCGTTCTCAACTAGTGTCATAAATAAAATAATTAATGTCTTTAATTTACTTGTTAAAGATCATTTTTGGTCAAAATTGCATCTAAAACTTTTTTGCAGCGACATTCATCCATGCGTATAGTGCTACGAGCTATGCATGTGACGTAGCACTTACGTAGTTCATGCTACACCGTCTTTTTAGTGTGTCATGACAAACTCCTTACAAACTGTTAGAGCGGAAAGATCGGCGTTTATAAAAGAACGCCGATTGTTGTTAACACCACTTTATTACATATATAATTTGTGAACTTGTAATATCCACATTAACCACTTTAATATTTACTTGGGTTATACGAGTCGCGGAACCCTTATGAAGGGTTTATTGGAGCCGGAGTAAACTTATCTTAAATCTCCTTGCTGAAAGCCAACCGGCAGGCAGAAACCAGGTTCGACTGAAGAATAAGAACTTTAGATTTTATAGGCCCATATTGCTGATCGACAATAATAGTGACATAAATTATGAAATAGCAAGTCAGCAATATGCAGCCAGTGGCTAGGGTTGTAACAGAACGAAATAAGCCATGTCTCTAGGGTACGTACATAATAAATGAACTGTTATGTTTTAATTCAGTCAGATTCCCTGGCACCTGTCCGCAAAAAAAATAGTAATAAATTATTTGTTGCTTTCATCATTATACCGACCGAATCCTATCCTAAATAAACCAAATTATTATACCTACGTTTATAAATAAATCTAACAAATGGACACAAATTCAGCCTTATACTGTGCATTGGCGACATTAACCGTTTTTGTTTTATGTATTATTTCGTTTTTCATAAAAATAAAAAAGATTCAAAAACGATTAACTATAATAAAAAAATAGAAAATGAAAACCTTAAGAAAATTGTATCTCCTTTATTTAGAACTATAAAATCTTGTTACCAATCACACAAACACAATATGATGCTTATCATCATTCCCGAACTCGTAAATGTCCACTGCTTGAATTCAGGATTAAAACCTTACACGCTACAATAAACTATAACCAACCAACCAAACAATAAACAAATGCGGTGGAGACTTTAACGACTATCAAATGTGAGTGATGATAACGGGGACCGACTTTACCTGTTCTCAGAGGCATGTTGGTGGACACAATTTTTAAATTAATAAAACAATTTCATAAGGGAGTCATCGAAAATGATATAGTTTCAATTTTATTAATACTAACCCTCCCCTGCGATAGGCCACTTAACACCTGTTAACACGGCACTTTTGACCCCATCACACCCACTCGCCTTATCTATGAGGCATGGATTGATAAAAATAATATCTCTAATACCTATCAATATCGAATGCTAATTGTATTAACCTAACACAATTTTAATCAATTATTTCGTAATTGTATAGGTACTTAATGTGGATTAATATTTTGATGACGTTAATTCGAGTTCTTAGACGTCAATGTAAGGATCCGTTTGGAACATTCCTGGATCATAAAAAGGAGTATGAATTTATGGATGTCTCACTAAATCAGAATACAAAGGTTTAAAACCATTTGCAATCATATTGTATCATTTGTTCAACCAATGTACTAATTCTGTCGTACACTGAATCTCGAAATTAAATTGACAGGCCTAAAAATAATGCTATGATTTTCTAAAAAAAATACAATGCTCTTTTTTTATGGACTTGTCTATATTTTTTCAAAGAGAATTGTGTACACAAAAATTGGCAATATTCGTATGTAGGTGATACCTCCAACAACATCCATCATTAGGAATATTCTATGACGTTACGGTTTGATATTATGATGTTTTAAACAATGCTGCAAGATAAATAATGCGCATGTTATATATCTAGATACGTTTGTTTATAAATATATAAAATATTAACCGAGCTGTTTCTTAGCCTTGGAATCAGGGAGAGGGAATAAAAAAAATCGTAAATAATATTAATATAATTTATATTGTGATAAAATTAAATATTGGTGTTTTTAATGTATTGCTACGCATCGAATACTACATTGATTATAAAATAAAATTAAAAGTACAAATTAAATCTACATTTTCTAGAACGGTACATCGCATTAGCTTAACCAATACTATACAAATTCAAATCATACACCCGCATTCACAATAAAATGTGGCCCATCTTTTAGAAGCTACCCTGTGCTTGGAGATGCGCTTTAAGACTTCATAGTAAAGTATGTAAATACGGATGTAAGCAAATAAACTACATATCTAAACAATAAAATGAAAAAATACTTGGATTACATTATTAAGTACAGATATTACTTCTGTTAGGCAGTGACCTAATATAGGCCGAAATGGAAGAGTTAGTTATTAATAGAAATAATTAAATAAACTACTCATTAAGCTTCTATCCTCCTCAGTTAAATTACACATTACATGATTTATCTTCTTCGTTTTGCTTCTTCGAGAACTTCTCAGATGTTTGGATGTCTGTTTTTCTCCATTTTAATCGCCGTTCTATATTTGCTAAGAACTTACGAATGCCTCAAAACGTCTTCGTCGTCGTCGTCTCAAACGACTCATCTAGTTATGCCTCCACCTTTAACTCTACTATACCTCTTCTTGGTATTTGCAATATCACCTTCAAGAAGAGATTAGCCCAATAATATAAAAAGAATAGGAGCTTCTTCTAAGATATCTAAGTCGACATAATATACTTTATTGGGAAACTTCTTGTTCTCATGAATAAATCATCATTGGCCATCATTTGACGTGAGCCTTTTCTCCGTATAAGTGATAGGCGGAAAGCTGCACAGTTTGAAAAAACACCAGGATCGTTTGTGGACGTGGTTCCTAAAGCTACGGGGCGGGCGTCCGTGCGCCTGCGCAGCTAGCAGCAATATGGTGAAGATTACGAGGAAAATGTTAAAGAAACGCATCTTGATCGTCACAAGGTTCTCAATAATGTTCAATTTAAGATACAAGAACTGTTATATTCAACACAAGTGTTACGGCTGGGTACAAATCGTACACATACAATATCGTAGGGTTAGCGCGGTCAGTTTTAGAGCTTATCTCGAAGTGTTAATGTGTACTGAAGATCTCAATAAATATCTCAAGCTTATATAGGGGCTGGGGTTATCTGGCGCGTGTGTGATGATAACCGAATAGCCCACCGAATTGTGATTACAAGTTCGATGACTGGTATCCAATGTCATTCGATTCATTGTAGTAAAATTATCTTTTTATAGGTAGGTTATGGAGCCACCGACGTAAGATAATTGATATTTTAGTTTCCATTTCAGTTTGTTAATTACTGCGCAATTAGTAAAATCCATACTATCTATACATAAATACGTGAAGCAAAAACTTTGTATTCCTTTTTACTAAAATTGCGCGGACGGAGAAGTATGAAATTTCCAACACCTTGGAGGCGCGCAGAATACTATTTTTTTTTAATTATGCAAAATAAATACATCAACAAAATACATCATCAACAAAAAAAAACATCACCCACACTATAAAGTATTGGACACACACACACGCATATATACTCCTCATTGAACATTTCTGGATTATAATTTGTTTGAAAAAAAAAATAGGCAAATTAACAGTGACCGTGCATTGGCTAAATCTGTGATAATAGAAGACACACTAAAGAAAATTGTCAAAGAGACAATTGAACCTTAGTGATGTTCACATTCATTATTTAAATTATTATGTACTTGTAACTAGTAACGATTTATAGTATAGAGTAAGTTGAAGGGAACCCTCGTAGCTTTTGTTTATTTTAGTGACATCTGCATATCGTCTGCGAAAGGTGCAGAAGTCATTTGTGGGACTGAGTATACGCTTTTATAATATGATTCCTAAGGTAATTTTGGACCTACCAATGCATAAGTTTAAAGAATGTGTTAAAACACATTTATTACAGCGAGGTTATTATATAATTGATGAGTTTCTTAATGACAAGGTTGCTTGGAAGCATCCGGCTCCGCTTTCATCTCTCACAAGATAGAAAAATGAATGTTAAAATATAAAATGTAAATTTTTGATGTTGGAAAAGAGCAACTGCTGAGTTTCTTGCCGGCTTCTTCTCGGTAGAATCTGCCTTCCGAACCGGTGGTAGAGTCACTACACACGGACAGACTTGACGTTTCAAAAGTGCTTGCTATTAGGCCTACTTGAAATAAATGAATTTTGAATTTTGAATTTTGAATTTTTTTTATATCACCATTACTTCATTTCTCATAAATATTTTATAGGAAAATTATTAAAAAAATAAAAATTGATTTGCTTGTAGCATAAGTGGGAATATGAGTTCTGGTTATGCACCTGTGGCATAAGTAATCGTAGAGAAGAGATAGATAGATCCGCTAGAGAAAGCATGGAAGAGGATGTTAAGTGAACCATAGAAAACCGTCCGTTTATAGGTGTGGAAACTTTTGATGTGTGTGTTTTCTGTGATGTGTTTGTGTTTATAGGCGAGGGTAACCCTGATTGTTTGCGTGGCGATACAGTCCGTGGCGACGAATCGCCACGATTATAAGTTGTCGCGAATTCAAATATTTTTTTTAATTTAGATTTTTTATTCAATAAAAATAATAAATGAATAAATATACTACGACGATATGGGTAGATACTAAGATGACTGATGAATAATTTTATGAATAATATGCAAAAACACTTTTAAAATACAGATAAACACCCGACACTGAAAAACGTTCATTTTCATCACAGAAACATATTCCAGTTGTGGGAATCGAACCCAAGGCCTGAGAAAGCAGAGTCGCTGCCCACTGCGCCAATCGGCCGTCAAAAAATGCAATAAATAGTCATTATTTTATGGAACAAATTTGTTATGCCTTTTTCGTTTTATTATGCCATATCTGATTCCTGTTCTAATCTGTTATTTTATGCATATAACTATAATGCATATAAATTTCAATGTTTCACATGTGCCAGGTGTCTTATGACGGCTCAAACATTTTTTTTTTATAGGTTATCCGTTGTTCCTTATATCGACGTTTCCGGTACGCACTTTTCGCTCTTCGCTAACTCTAAGTCGAACTCTTCCTCGCTGAGCTGGCTACTTCATTCATCCAAGCTTGCTAGAGCTACGAGAGCAGAGTTATGTGCCCAAAATAGGATTATGAATAGGTACCTACATGAAATTAGGAAGTCGGTTTAACTTTTTTTTGGAAGCCCTTATCAAAATAATTATTACAGATTAAAACTTCTGGTAAAATTTACTCGTAGCTAAAGATAGCTACCTCACAGCAAGATTTATTCGTTATCAAAAATGTGTGATGAAATCGTCGTTCGAATTAAGTCATGCGCAATACGCAATTGGTAATTGGGGATTTCGTAATTTTTTTTTTTTTTAAATAAAATATGATAAAATATAATCTTGATCGAGTTACCTCCGCACCTTTTAACCATCGAACTGAAAGGCATCGTAAGGATCGTATATAACGAACCACAAGCACTTCCTCGTTTCTAACACTCATTAGTTTCACGAGCACACATAGGTCTTGAACCTGGAAAGACTGCCCACGTTCCTACCACTCGGTAGGGATGAATGCAAATTATTTTTCACTCTTGCCCACCAGTTCCGGTAGCACGGGAAGGAGAATGTTTTCTCCCCGGGGAAAGGATAAAAATGTATCTTCTCCACACACGCACACACGCACAACGTTAATTTACCTAAATTTCAGTGTAGCTAAATTTATTTTAAAATGCAACTTACTTCTTTTACGCATATAACGGATATTGTTATGGAAGAGCGGAGTCTTCTGATACAGGTGTAGCACTGCTACATCTAAAAGAAGGTTCCAAACTTGCAATCTTGTTAAAACTGTAAAAATTTGGAAAAATAAACTATTTTATTATTTTTATTATTTTTCTCCACAGCTTTGTCAACTGGCACACAAATAGAAATAATATTCGAATAATATAGTATGTGAAATAATAAATCATGACATTTTAGGTAGGGACAAGTGGAACAGGCCTTAAAATTAAAGGTAAGTATTAAAAGTTGGAGACGGTTTTTTTTTCGTATGATATATGTATAACTTCTAGCGGCATGCTGAGGCGAGGTTTGAGGAACCTTACGCCATTTCGCTATCTAGCGTACAAATTAGAGCAAATTGCTTCACAGCATCTCTGTCTGTCACTTGATTATAACACGGCCGAACACGTACGTACTTTGGTGGTCTCAGTTCATGACCGGGAAACGAGTGTGAAGGAGATTTTGGCGGGTCGTGACATCGTAAAAGCGCAGATAACATTTCGGAGAAATCGACATAAATTTCTGGATTCCTCTAGATTCAACTAAACGTGTAAAATTTCTTTATGGATTTTTGAAACTTCTCTTGATCTTTAACGTCATTAGTTTCACGATTGTAGTTTATTAAGTAAACGAAGGGACCGTTTTGATGAGGAGGGCAGGAGGATTCATGATCTTTTCACCAATATGCCCTATATTGGTGAAAAGATCATGAATCTTCGCGTAATAACACGCGTCCTACAAGATAATCATGTTACCCATTTTCTTGTGTTACTTATCTCATAGAAATAGGACGAGAAAATGGTAGACATAATTATTGTCTCATGGCGCGAATGCTAGGCGGATAGGAAGCCGACAAGCCGTGAAAGCGATAAACCCGATACGACAGAGCAAACCGATTGTGATTTTATGTGTTGAGTAGATTCAAACTTGATGAAGTCGAAATTGATGCTGAGTTAGTTGTATATAAATCTCTAATTCAATTGTTAAGTCAAGTCAAGTTCTCCAGAGTGAAGAGAAAAGCACTACTTTAGGATGTCACGAATTTGACTAACTAAAAACGAACTGTACAAAAGGTAGTGGTTCTATTCAATAAAACCTGCTCTGTAGTTTGCCTGAAGATATCCTTTGTGGTGTTGAGTACTTACATGATTCCGGAGGTAATTTTGGAGCTATGCATAAATAGAAGAAAGTGTTAAATCACACTTAGATAGTATAAATAAATATACTACGACCATGCACACATTGCCTTCTAGCCCCAAAAAGCGTAGCTTGTGTGTGCAAGATGACTGACGAATTTTTTTAATGAATAATTTACACCCAGGCAATGAAAAACAGTCATGTTCATTACACAAAAATTTTCCAGTTGTGGGAATCGAACCCACGGCCTTGGATTTAGAAAGTAGGATCGCTGTCCACTGCGCCAATCGATCGTCATACGAGTAGATCCAGGTTACTAAACAATAGATAAATTTATTAAATGGTAATGAATGACAAAGGTCGTACGAAGCAATCAGTTCAGCATTTACCTAGAATTACTTCTGCGTTACAACGCTGCGTTACATTGCTTGATAAGAATGCAGCAAAATCATTCATTCATCATTCATCATTCTGAGCTGGAACCTTTTACTAGGTTGTGCCACTCATGATAAGCGTTATCCTAGCGTTTCTGCTAGTTGT
This sequence comes from Pararge aegeria, assembly GCF_905163445.1. Lineage (NCBI taxonomy): Eukaryota > Metazoa > Arthropoda > Insecta > Lepidoptera > Nymphalidae > Pararge > Pararge aegeria. Next base: position 18,360,733 of record NC_053189.1, read on the forward strand.
GCATTGAGTGCAATTGGCGGAGGAGCTGGGTGACAGCTTTGACGCATAGCGTTGAAATTCTATAGTGTGTGGCTTATTTTAGTAATAATGGTACGGGAGCTAGCAACGTTTGAAAAGTAAGAATTTTAGGTCAGCTGATTTTTTGATATGTCGTCCTTTTTGCACTTTCGGTTAGAGTCTGGGCTATCTGGCTGGCGGTAGCGGTTGAGTTCATTAGTGCGCATCCTACCTGTCCAGGTAATAAACCTGGATTTTGAAAACATTTGAGAAGGCGTAATTTTTATTTTTTGTTTTTAAATAAGTCTACCTGACATACTTTCACCTGGACAGGTAGGATGAGCACTAATGAAAGCAACCGCTACCGCCAGCCAGATAGCCCAGACTCTAACCGAAAGTGCAAGGACGACATAACACAAAATCAGCTGACCTAAAATTCTTTCTCGAAAACGTTGCTAGCTTCTATACTATAAGGACCTTTTCTTTCTTCTTATTGTAAAAAAAAATCAACCGGTGATAGCCCAGTGGGTAGGACTTCTACTTTACTATAGATGGGGCGAGTTCCAACCCAACACGCACCTCTAACTTTGTTAAGTGCGTTTGTTCAGTTAAAATATCACTTGTTTCAACGGTGAAGTAAAATATCGGGAGGAAACCTGCATGCCTGAGCGTTTTCCATAATGTTCTCAAAAGTGTGTGGAGTCCACCAATCCGCACTGGGTCAGCGTGGTGGACTACGGCCTTAACCCTTTCTCATTGTAGGAGGAGACCCGTGCCTTGTACTGGGCCGGTTATGGGTTTATATGATGAAGATGATGATGATGATGATTGTAAAAAAAGAATACTTCACAGGCTTTAGAGGCACATTATGTACTGTCTCCGAGACTTTCTGTGAAACCGAAAACCTGATAGTTTTTGAGTGAACCACTGCCATAGTTTTTACTGAAAGAAATCAGATACAGCCCTAACGTCACATGCAAAATTAAAAATTTTGTGACACCTGTCACTTTATTAAGTATGCGTCGCGTAGTGTAGGTACTATGCGCGTGTCGGTCTTTTATCTTATATAGGGATGTATCAAGTAAGCACTATGTTTGAATTTGTTGAATTTTGGAATATACTTTTTCATCCTCTTTTAAAAATAAATAAATAAAACAAATACTATTTCGTAATTCTGTTACAAAAAACCAGAAATTTTAAAAGTGTCTACTGCTAGCCTGACTTGAAATAATTGAATTTTATCACGTCACATAATTCATAACTGCATTTGCCACGCAACCTAATTTAAGAGTCTAGACGAGACAAGGTGTCGAACCCGCGACCTGCGTGTCAGCTATCACACCTCATAGTCATAAACACAGAAACTGGGTCAATGATACCGGACAACCTTGATCGGTGTAAATAACTTGGACAGCAACCCGTTTATCTAATTGGGTTAGGTAACAGTTACATACCTACTCTTATGAACTAACTATTCCAATGTTACTTTAACAATCAGGGCCAAAGAGGACACAAACTCTACCTACTTGTGTAGTACTTATGTTGTAGTACCTTTTTGCGACAGAGCTCGTCCTGGGAAGTAGGTACTATCGCCATGATTATGTCTGCCGCTAAGCAGCATTGTTGTAAAGCTGTGTTGCGGTTTGAAGGACGTGGTTGCCGGTGTATGAATGAATGAATGAATGAATGAACACACTTTTATTGTACACCACAGAGAAAATTTACAGAGATACAAATACAACAGCACAATAAGGTAGAACGTACAATTTGGCGGCCTTATCGCTAAATGACGATCTCTTCCAGGGAACCAAAGGCATACAAGAAAATGCTATAAGAAATAAGTAGGTGGTAAATAAGTAGGTGGTGGTAGGTAGGTGTAATTACAGACACATAAGGCTTAAATTAATAGACACGGCGCCATGTTGCAGGATGTGCCTCTGGAATGCCCTGTAAATTGTTGCTTTGTTTATAGGCGGTGGTTTTCCAATTCCTATCAGGTGAGACATCTGCTTGTTAAAAAAAAAAATTAAAAAAAAAACTTTTCCGAGCCCTAATTATATCTATGGCGTTGACAACTGTACATTGATGCACCCCATTGCCTCATAAGCGAAGCGTTGAGGTGATTGGGTATTACTGTCAGTTAACGCACACCGAGTGATTCTCCAACTTAAATGTCACTTTTTTTATTCATTATTGCTTTTTTAAGTGAATATATATTTCTGTCTAGGACGTCCGTGTGTCTGTGTGTGCGGATCCCGTGTGTGTGTGGTCACGATAATATAGGCTTCAGGTTTTTGAGGAATAGAAACCTTTTACTTTTCACGGTATAATTAGATGTAGTTTAATTATTATTTACGTATAATCTCAATTTTATTGTAATGAATGAAATTATGAGGCGTACACTTTTGGATTTTCCAACTATTTCGAACTATTTCTAAAAATAGAAAAGCGGTAAACCCCAGAAATTGTGGTTAATAAAGACTTAGAGTGAAATTCGGACTCAGAAGATTATAGGGGATAGAGGATCTTAGTACAGAGGATTAGGTTATGTTAATTAGTAAACAAAGACTAAAATTATTTTTCTGGAACAACTTGTTCCACGGCCATTGAGTTCCGCAGCTGCCAACAGAGGTCTTCAAATCCTGCGCTCTACGGTGCTCTCCATTCACTCACTTCATTCAAGTGCCTTGAAACCTTTATCATTCCTATGAACTATGTATTTTGCTTTGGTGTTAATATTTCCTCATAACTACTACAAACATGGCATTCACAAGTAAACAAATAGGTATGTCAGTAATAGAGGTGAATTGAAAGATATAATATTATGATCAGGGAGATAAAAAGTTTAGTATCATAGTATCATTGGATATGGTATAAAACTACTCGCATTGAAGATAACAGCGACCTACCTCATGCATGCTTATCATGTTAAGGCATTTTGATAAATGGACGACGACCACGTGCTTTCTAAACATTTTATGCTTATTACCTACTGAATTTTTCTTTAAATAAGTACCTGGCCAGCCAGCTTCGAAATATTTTTATTTTTGTATTTTTGAACAGGTTTGTTTTCACGTGAAGCGGTGATAGCACATTGGGTAGGAAATCGACTTCACTATCGGGGGGGCGAGTTCGCACCCCAACACGCACCTCCAACTTTTTTAAGTTATGTGCGTTTTAAGTTATTTTAATATCACTTCGACGGTGAAGGACAACATCGTGAACAACAGTGCAGTACAACAATATACTGAGGGCGGTGTTGATTAAATAAAAATAATACGACAACACAAATCGCCATCTATCCCCAAAGTAAGTATAGCTTGAATTATGAGTACTAAGATGACTGATGAATATTTTAAGAATAATACAGACAAACATCCAGACACTGAAAAACATTCATGTTCAACACAGAAACATTTTCCAGTTGTAGGAATCCAACCGCTGGCCTTGAACTCAGAAAGCAGGGTCCTTGCCCTTGCGCCCATCGGCCGTCAAAAAAAGCCGCGTGGCCGTAGAAGACGCTTCAGCGCTACAGTGCGGATGTTTTTGGTTTTTGGATTTTACGCGATCTGAATATTCAAGGAAAAACCAACTAATAATTAATTAATTACTAATATTCTTAATATGATAAGCAGTTAAATTACGACGCAGTAAATACATACTCGTACCAATATAATATGATTTACTTAATATTATCATCCGGTCATCGTTACCTTACGCTATTTATAGCGGCTTATGTAAGACAGTGTACAAATTTGTTGAGGAAGTGTGATAAATCATAGTCTAAGAGCCAGCCGACAATTCATACAAATACGTAGTTCCAGATGTTCTAGTATTTTTTAAAAAAAACATCAACTAACTTTACGCTTCATAAACTATTATTACATGCTTTAAATATATTGAAAGAATGACAAACGTACAGACAGAGGAATAGACTGACTGGCTGGCTGACTGGCATTACTATGTATCTTTATTTGTCAGTCTATCCGTCTGTCTGTACCGGAATTGGTAGTTAAACCTAAGTACTGTACCAACTGTTGCAGTAGATAATAATAAAGCCTAATAAAAATGGTGTGCACGTGAAATAACTAAAACTTTCTAAATAACTTCAAATAAAATCATTACATCGTTACATTTTCTGCGTTTGATGCTGTCAATTGACGATTGTTCCTATCTTTTTTATGATGTAACGAGATGCGACTATAAAATTTTACTTTCAAAACTTATCGCTGCCTAAGAAATTAAAAAAAAAAAAAATGTTAAGGTTAAATATTTGGAGTTGTAATATTACGCAACTTGTAGGCTAGACAGCTCCTCTCTGGAGAGCTTCGAACCATATTCATATAAGCGCTAAGGAACGCGAGTAGTTTTTTAAGTTTAAGTGACAGGAACTAACAGTGGCGTGCTCTGGGTTTTTGACCAGGGTATACATAAAGCAGTTGCTTGGCATAAAATGGTAAAATTCCCCTCCAATACGTGTTATATTAAAAAAATATGGGTATGCAGTGCTTTTGCGCATGTATGAAGTGCACGCCACTGGTAACTAACATGACCTATATTAATAAGGTACTAACAAAATATGGAATTTTATTCTGAAATATTAGTATTATTATTAAAATTGCAAGTGAGCTTAGGAATCACAAAGTAAATCATCATAAAATATCTCTTTACCTATAACGACCACGCCCCAAAATCATACGAACATTTAGATAAACGTGCGAGCACGAAGCACGCCCCCGATTGTCGGATGTGGGGTGTACATCACGCACGTTACTTGGTAACGACTAGATTAGACCAAAAAACTTTCGATTTCCTTATCGACACGTAAAGCCTAGTTCACACTGCTTACTTAAAAAATACAATGTTAAAAGTAAAGAAATAATTAAGTACCTGCCCTGTTTTTTAAAGGGAAAAGGTAATAAACAGACACAATAGTAGATTGTCAATCTGGCTGTAACTCCTTTTTATATCAAACGTGGCGTAAAAGAACGAGAAACAAAAACAACATAAGACAGTTCTGAAAAAGATTTCACTTTTTTTTTACAAAATCTGTAGTTTTTTTGTTTATTCCCCTCAGGCAGGCAAATATGACTGACTATACAGCTTATGCTGTATGCAGTTGTAAAACAATATTTATTCGTTTTTAGGTATCCTGTTTTTGAATCCGGTAAAAGATTTGAGATTGCCTATTTGTTCCATGAACATAAAAATAAGAATGAATGTATGAATGAATGAATTTAATAAAGAAATCTGTCATTAAATTTGTTTATTAAATGGTGTATATGACTGAATAGGCTGTATGGCTGTATATCTATGCCGGTCCTGAAGAGGAAATACAAAAAACAACAACATGAAAAATTGTAAAGTCTTGAATTCCGACTGTTCTATTTTTGAATTAATTTACAACCCGCGGGGCGGTAATGGGGATTTTTACATCCGCAGTTTAAAAAAGAGCCCCGATCACCTAAGTATAAGAAATACACACCACTTATGATCAACAATTCTGTCTCACACGACGGGTAGGTGAAAAGTTCTGAAACAAATATTTATTTGGGTACGGTATTCAACCAATTTAGGCATAACATAAGCTGCTCAATACATTAAGTAGGATAAGTCCCTGATATAAGTATAAACACCTAATTATTTTCTTCTTCCAGCCTACCAAACAGTTGCGTCGAGTTTATCTGTGTTTGGGTCGGAAGTGCATTGTTGTCGGTGTGATTTCAAAAGGCACAGGAGGCAAAAGTTAGGCCTTGTAGAGTTAGCAGAGGCGTGCACAGAGGGTATGCACAGGTTATGCAGATGATATAAAATTAAAAAAATCTCCATTACGACTTATAAAGAACTTAAGGATAGGCTTTTAAAAATCCTACACCTAAGTTTTTATAACACGTACTGGACATTTTCTTCATTATATACCATCTGCATACCCTGTGTATACCCTCTATGCACGCCACTGAGAGTTAGGGTATGTAGAGTTAGAAGCCTGGGTCTAACACTTCTTTATTTTGGCTAATTTATTTTAGCGTAGGTGATAAGGTGAAGTTTTAGTTATTGTATTTTTATTTACTCATTGTATATGTTTACTAAGGTGTGTTTGCCTGAACAACAAGATAATAGTTTACGTTAGCAATAAGAACTTATATCTATTGTCTAACATGTGTTACATTTTATTGACAAAATAAAGAAATGTTCAAACAACAAACAAACAATTTGTTCGTAAATTTTTACTATAGGTTTAAAAAAATCCTATTATTAGTACCTACTTATTAAAATACCTACAAAGGATCTATGTCAAGCAGTAGACGTCCATCATCAAGTTCTTCTAATATTTTACTTTATTCGTGGGTAAACGCTATGTAGTGGGCACCACCTACCTACTAAATATATCGCGAAAAGAGTTGTCCGTAACCGGATAAAACCAGTTTTCGGCACACATCCGTCAGACAGTTGATTTATTAATAAAAAAATGTCTTTTAATTAATCACATCACTCATTAGCCACGCGTTAAAAAGATAAAAATAATTGCGTCCCACATATACAAAATTGTGCGGCCAAGCGCGTGTTGGTTTGACGTAGCAGGTGTTCCGTATGTCAACTTTAAAACAACAACCAAGAAATGGCAGAGTTTTTTCAGGGCCTATCTCCCGGCGCCTTACCGCCCAACCCTTACCCGTCTTTAGCCGGCTAATTGTTATCTAACAAATGCTAACCGTTAGCAACCAGTTATCTTCATACAAAATTACCGACGAGTGCTAAAACGCGGCTATAAGTTTATGTGTTTTGTTTAGAGAAGTCCGAATTCAACCTGCCAGCTAATTTACAAAATATAAGGTTTTGGGTCCTAGGTATGAGTTTTAAAGGAAACAAACGTCACATTGATGTAAACATAAATCTTTAATTTATTTATATTTTTATTTATCGATTCTTAAAGATTACCTAATAGGGTCCTACAGATCCATAGATAACGACAGAGTTGACAGAACGACTGTCGTTATCTATGGATCTGTAGGACCCTTAAGTCCGCTTATATGCATGAATAATGATGAGCATACAAAAATAAGTATATACGCCGAGTATTAACATAATCATTTTCAATCCACAACTTGGCCCATTCAAAGTTAAAATTTTATCAATGTTTGTACGGAACCCTAGAATAATAATAAAAATCGTTAAATATACAATAACTCATGATTGCCGGCACAAAACGCAATGACGAAACTTCTATACGTAGTTCATACATATAACATATTATTTTGTGTTATCAGTCTTACTCAGAGAAAGGTCTAGTATCTTTCACTTTTTTTCAAATTAAAACGGATCATTTTTAGTAGTCCATACTTAAAATTTTACAAATGCGGTTTTGTGTTTGCCTGTTTGTCCTTCCTAGATTTTCGGCGGAGAGTTAGTTGAAAGGACGGTGAATAACAAAGGCTAGTTTTGGTCTTGGAAAAACATCAAATTGCCAAGGATGGTTTACAGGAACATTCGTAATCTTAGACGCAAATATCATCCTTCCTTCACGTCCTAACAAAGCAATCAAACATTCACGGCGGGATGACGCAGCCTATATAGACATATCTCTTAATTATAAGTTCTTGACGCCTTCCCTGGCTCAGCAAATGCTGGCTAGAAGTCAATGTACAGAGGACGCGGGCCATAAACTTTGGCCTCACAATTTTATGCCACAGAGCGCAGCTAGTAATATCATAAAGCTACGAGTAGTTTGATCGCTTTACTTTCGGGAATTATCGACCCCATTTGCAAAAGTATATTCATACTTTGCTGAAGTCTGCGTGAAAGTTGTCTGGCAGAGATTGATCTTGCAATAACCGCCTCTGCATACTGATGTTTTGGGAAAATATTCAAAGTCAAAGTCAAATATTTCTTTATTCAAATAGGCACATAGATGGCACTTTTGATGCGTTATTGTATACAAAATGTGTACATAGCAGTGAGTAGTGATGGCGATAACTACAATCGTAAACTTAAAACTAAAGCTACGAGGGTTCCAATCGCGCCCTGGTCTAAGAAGAAGCCCACAACAAACTTAGCCGGGTGTTCTTTTTGCTATCACCATCTCACATTGTCATTAGAAAATATTTAAGAAGCAACCTGGTTAGAGCAATTGCTTACACCCAAGCTTTTTTATCGTTTACGTAATCCTTTATACTATAATAGGACTTTTTTATAAGCTTTCGCTTAATACAAACTTTGAACTTCTTTAGTGACATCCCCAAGATATCAACCGGTAATTTATTGTAAAATTGTATACAATTTCCTTTAAATGAATTGCTTATTTTGTGTAGTCTAGTGTACTGCACTGCAAGTTTATTTTTGCTTCTAACGTTCAAATTATTGCAGTCACATTTTCTTTTAAATTTTGATATATTTTTGTGAACATACATTAAATTTTCAAATATGTATTGGCTATAGAGTGTCATTGTATAGAGTCAGTGTATTATTTCGTTGTATTCGTGTTGCTTTTAATGTCTTTGTGTGCATTAAAATGTATCTATCTATCTATCATCATATTAACCTGTGCACGTCTACTGTTGGACGTTGGTCTTTCTTAGGTTGTCACGGTCATCATCAACCCATTATTGGCACCCTACGGGGCACGGGTCTCCTCTCAGAGATTAAGGCCGTAGACTACCACGCTGGCCAAGTGAGGAGGCCAAGTTAGACTCCACACGCCTTTAATGTCATGAAGAACTCTCAGGCATGTAGGTTCCCTCACGATCACACCGTTTACAGCAAATGATATTTAAATTTCTTAAATAAAAAAAATGCACATAACTCCGAAAAGTCAGTGGTGCATGCTGGGGCCCGAACTCGGCTCCACAAAAGGAAAGCTGAAGCTGAAGATTTCAACCTTAACTATGAAAACTACCTGTAAAAAATATCACATACTTACCCAAAAAACAAGTCTTTCTTCAATTTAAAGACATTTTTGATCTAACCCCAAACAATGGGAGAGCAAGACAAGATATTGTTATTTAATTTTACTCGCCTGAACTCGCGTGGGAATCCTACTTAGTTTACTTGCGAGGCACCTACGGGCACTTGGCAATGATGCTCATATACTTTGTTGGCAATTATATCAAGGTCTAAAATTAAAGCATTCACTGAACCCAAAAACTTCTGTTTACCAAATTGCAATTTAACAAAGTGGTTTAAACCGAGACGGTTTCCGTATAAAAACGCGAAATGTTTATAAATAAAAATGATTATGTAATAGCTGGTAAAATTTACTAATATGTATAATCAATGTTTGGGTGGCATTCTTTATTTACTATAGGTACTTTTGTTTATGTACCGATAAGAATTTAAACAAACCGCATCGTTCTTTTATACCCATAGTTTTAATGCGGATACTAAGGTTTTTTTTCCACTACAAGTTAGCCCTTGACTGCAATCTCACCTGGTGGTGCGTCTAAGATGGTAACGGGCTAATCTATTGGGGTATGGGAGCTGTAAAAAAGCCATACAACTGATATTTTCTAGGCGAAATCGTAATGGAATGCTGAATCTCTTGCCGGCACGTCTTTGTCGATAGGTTGGTAACCAGCCTTGGCCCAAATCAGACCGTAGAAAATTCATTTTTTTTTATAGTAAAAAACGGACCAACCAGTTGGCGCACCTGATGATAAGTGGAAAATCATCCCCTAAAAACATAACAACACGTCACAGGGCTTGCAAGGTGCACGTCCTGCAACATGCCGCTCTGTGTCCAGCAATTTGAGGCGTAGGTAGGTATTTAAGCCGGATGTGCCTACAATAACACCGGCAACCACGCCCTTCAGACCGCAACACAGCATTGCAACAATGCTGCGGCAGAAATAAGCTTAAAATTTAAAATTAATTTATTTCAAGTAGACCTAGTTTTTAAGCACTTTTGAAACGTAAAGTCAGTCTGTTTGCACTGATTCATCGGTTCGGAAGGCAGATTCCACTGAGAAGAAACTCAGCAGACTCTTTTCAAACATCATTTTATAGTTTAACAATCTTATAAAAGGATTTCCGCACTTGACAGTCTAATTCAGCACTTATCCCACATTTACCCCTTCAAACTTTCATATTAGGCTTCAGTGGCGTACATAGAAGGTATGCACAGGGTATGCAGGTGATATAAGATGAAGAAAACCTTAAGAATAGGCATTGTAAGAGTTCTAAAAAGTCGACCATTAAGTATTTAAAATTTAGTTACATTTAATTTATGTACTTCATTTTATATCATCTGCATACCCTGTGCATACCCTCTATGCACGCGACTGTTAGTCTTTAAATAACCCAGACGCCGTCGCCGCACTTTTACTTCGTTTTCTCTCCTTAGGGTTGTAGCTTAATTATAATCCACCTTCCTCCATCAAATGCTAAAAATCTGACTCAAGTTCCCGAGAACCGCGTTTAAACAAACACAAGAACGAATACGGCAGCTTTTTTACTATAGAAATAGATATACAGTATAGACTATGACTAAAGCGTAGGTATAGTAGCGAATTGTCCCCTAAATAGCATTGGGGTCAGCACAGACCGAAGGAGAGTCACGCCACATCATTATCGCATGACGCAAGCCCCCGCAACCTTCTCCCACGCCTGTAACAAAAGACTTCAACGTGTGCTCCAGTTGGGCGCACGTGACCGTGATGGCCGTTACATGCGAATCGCATATATTCGAACAAATGGAATTTGAACTTTAGTAGCACAATAGCTCTTTTATATTTGTGTTGTTTACTGAATTTCAGTTTTCCTGCAGTTGCTATAAATTCCTTGTCCCGCGACAAGGAAAACTGGGATTTTTTCGCTTTTTTATATTTAGGTGATATTCGATCCACGCAGCACTAACTTTTCAGATTTAAAAATTTTAAGAAATTAAATATCACTTGTTTAACGGTGAAGGAAAATAGTTTCCATAATGTTCTCAAGGGCGTCTTTTTCTCAAGTCTACTGTAGCGGTCTCCACATTACAGAACTAGATGGCGCCACAACAATAATCCTGCATCGCGCTAGCGAAGTGTTCACGAAGAATGCCTATATATACAACTTCCAAAATTTAATTTAATTTATTAAGTTCGGACCTCGGTCCCCAAGCACGATCACCCGCTCGGAGGCAGATCTTCCTATTGTTACGGTCGAGCGTATACCCATAGCACCTGTACATCTACCATTTCACACTGCGACTACGTCCTGTAATGGGTTCAGAACACTAATACTAGGCCTCCACTGTCCTACGAAGGTACAGAGTTGTAATTTGCATAGAATATCCCGGTATGTGTAACTTTAGGGATTTCCATACAGTAAACGCGTGCTGTTGGTTAACCCTTGACTGCCCTCACAGTTGTAACTCGTAAGTGATGATGCACCATAAGATGGTAGCGGGTTAACCTGTTAAGGGGTATTGTGATATACCCCTCGGTATCGGTTTCAGATAAAGATATGATATTTATAAGTAAATATCAGTGAAACAACTATCTAGAATCATAACAGCGTCATGATAAAAAATGCATGCTAAAGCTGCGAATCTGAAGTAGATATATAGGTATAGGTAGCAAAACTTTTTGCGTGTTGAAAAAAAATCATCAAAATTTTAAATTCATCATCATCTTTCCACTGTTTTTATGCCTATCCCAAAAAGTACCACTTCACTCGGTCATCAGCCTTCTTCATACACCCCCATCGCTTTCTTTATTTCACCAGTCCATTGTTTCCACTGTTGGACTTTCCTTGTCCAACTGCCACCACACACGGCACTACGACAAGCCTGTTTATGCCGTTCCAACTAATAGTTGGAAGAAACTTGTTACATCAAATTATTTCATACTAATCCATTCTAATGGAGGCTGTACTCTAGCCAGGGACAGGTACAAATGGAGGAGGCTTTTATCGCCAGGAACAAAAAATACAAAAAAATAACTACCTTAAGGATACAAACATCGGAAATACCTTTTTTTGAACATGAAAAATGGCCGCCAGGAACGAATGACTTGAAATATTGCTATTATGTGCACTGATATTTTACGACTTTAGTGAATAGAACTAGTATGCGTATTTAGACCACAAAAAACTATACTTGCTATAATAAACACAATATGTGGAATTATATTACTATTTATCACATTTCGGGGTTTTTTCATTACTGTCTCCAAAAAAGGCAAAAGCAGACGGAAATATCGAGTAGCACCCTATTGACTTTTACGCCTAATGAGATTCGATTTGATTTTTTTCATAACTAGCTATCGAATATTGGATAGAACAGGCGTTACTTTGCGGAATTCCATGACATCAGTATCAGTCAGCACCATAGGCTACTTTTTATCCCAGGAAAACAAATGGTTCCTACCCACTGTGGTATGATGAGTGTCTTTGTGAACTTCATCGGTGTTTCTGCTCCACTGATGGGTAGGTTTTTTGTAAAAAAAAATTTAATGTACGACATTAAATTTTTTTTTCGAGGCGATCCAGACAGAGATCTGTTTGGTCGTATTTCGATTGTATGGGAGACAATCACGTGGCAATGCTGGCTGGTGAATCTGATGATTTGGATCCACACTCCACAACAACTTCACAGGGAATTACCACGATAGCGGGAATAATAAGAGGATCATATTCTAGTCTGTTTCGAATTAGCAGCGTGGTTTTGCTACGTTCGCGTCGATAGCAACTTTGCAACTCTTTTCGGCTGGGGCCAATGAGCATTCGTGTACAACCGTAGGCTAGGGTAGCGAGCTCTGCCATTGGCTAGACCAGATTGCGAATAAGAACGATATTATACAAATAGAGTGAACTTAATTTGAATGATTTTTAAAAGTTGAATACATACGCGGAGCGAACTAAATATGTGTATTAATTAACCGGGGTAAACTGCTACTATTCCATGTTCCAGTGATTTAGCACGTTACTTATATCCCCGGTCAGGGGATATAATCGGGGGATATAATTTTTATATCCCGCCCGTGCTAGCCCTGCTGCCGGCCGGTTGAGACTATGCGAATGTGTGCGTGAAACTTCCGTGCGTACACGAAACCCGCTGCTCACCCATACATTCAAACCGGCGGCGGCCACTTTGTATGAAGTTAACCTACTTTTCTGTTTGTACTATGATATAGCGTTCTCTTCCAGGCAACTGAAGGCATACATAAAACATTGTGTTTGCTTGTCCTTATTTCACGCCCTAACCAAGCAGCCTATCTACTTATCGCATAGAGTTAGTTGAAAGGGTAAATAGGCTATTTTTGATTCTAGAAAAACATCAAATAAACGTCACAGGGTGGTTCATAGGTTTGTTCGTATTTTTACACCAAAAATATCGTGTACTTATTTACCTCGGGTAACACCGCAAGGCGCAGCTAGTTTCGATAGTAAAAAAGGTGGTTGATGTAAATCCGACTTGGTGAAATTACTTTGGATTTTTAAGACACACAACTCGACCATGAAAAAATGCGCCGGCGCACGTGGAAGGGTGTGTCATTTTGACCCATACTTTCACAATAAGTAGATAATACAAGCAATCAGTAGCAATAAAAACAATATCTCTTGACGTATGCTGGTCGGTGTTGATATGTTATGCGATCAATAACTTAGGTATATGTTATTGTGCTACGAATCGATTTAGCCTGCGCAATATCGCCTTGACGTTTCATTTTACTGTTATGCGCACTTCAGCGGAAAAGTATTGATATTATAACCCTTTACATATTATAACTATCACCATCCTCCATTCAATTCATATATATATGTATAATACTTTACGTCCAGATTTACCTCCTGTATACTCAACCCCGCCTTGCACTTTTTGCAGGTGATATGCAGATATCTATTTAAATAAATAAATATTTGTGACCGTTTCTAGCCTATTTAGGCCTAAAGCCTCTATAGATTATTTACGGAATCTTTGGAATTTCTTGGCAAGTTACGTACTTACAGACTTCATCATATTATTTTTTATTATATTAGTAATTACCTATAATGTCGAATGTATTGTCGAAGTATTATGTTTTTGTGATCATGTTTCTTCCGTCAGGGTATGCATAAAACAGATATATAGCATAACATAGAAAAAAATCCCCTCCAATACAAGCTATATATATAGCCAATATTTTTTATTACTTATAAAAGAAACCCCCATATTCATATCTTACAACGTATAATCGTTTAAGTATCTAATTACAACATGGCACATTATAAACTCAAACATCAATCTATCTGAACTTATATCCCACGGATAATTACCCGCAAAGAGATATCGTCTTCAATCTACCCTTGACACTTCTGTCGGTACTCCTCTGTACCTCTATTTTTCCCGCCATTTTATATGACCTTCCTCTTTGTTCTGGGTTACTGTCATTTTGAATTTATACTCCAACTTATACCCACCACAGATTATGCATAGTTTTGATCAGTCTGAACGAAGATACCTTTTTATCTTTAACCAAATGTAACATATAAAGGCAGATTTACTAACACTTACTATAAAACATTATTGTAGGTACCTACTTCTCGAGGAAATCTGTAATCGGGCGCATGTTTTGTTTAGTGAAATGAATGAAGCTTACGTAGCTAAACAAATGTTATCTGTGTGATATTTACATTTACTGATTTACATTTATTACAAACCCATTATGTGGAGTGATAAACCTTAATAGAACTAAATATATTAATATTATATTTTTATAAACAGATAAATGTTAACCTCTTCATATCTGCAACGAATCAGTTTTAAAATAAGGCATTTTACTTTACTTATTGCGCTATTTCAATGTACCTAGCTTACCTAGCTATCGTTTACTTTTTACGACTGTAACGAACGCAATTTATTCTACAAAGCTTAGTTTACTCGCTTGCTTGGTATATTTGGTATATTTTTTTACTTCCAGTTCCAAATAATGATGTTATAAATAAATTTAAGACTTTTCATTCTGCCCTGGGATTTTTTTTTAATCAAATAGGCATTTGTTATAGTAGCGGTAGCAAGTTTATATACTTATAAATATACTACATTTATTTGGATAAGCGTAATATATACATAAGTATGTTATATACTTAATATATAATATCGTTTTGTCGCGTGCATTTCTAGTCGCTATTTTTATTAGTGTAACTACCTCTTCCCACTTTAAAATAATTGGTTTGCAGTAAAAAGTTAGTACGTCGTTACATTGTAAACAAGTGAACTGAGCTTTCTAGAATAATTCTCGTTAGTTCCAGTTTATCTAAAAATTTACGTAATCGGGGACTAGAATCAAATTTGATCTGAGTCGCGTAGACGATAAAGTTAAAATTCGTTTACAAAGTATACAAGCCTTTAATAAAAACTGATAGTAACGATATTTGGCGCGTAAGCCACCTAAAAAGGTTATCTAAATATTTCATAAATAGGTTGCTGTAAACGTTCAACCTAAACCGAAAAACTTTTATGGTTCCGCACCTTATAAAAGTTTTGCCTGTCTGTTTTCTTTGTAACAGCTTAAAGGTATCAAGTTGAAAAGTAAACTAAAGTCAATGGTATCTCTTTACTGAAAATGTGGGCACGTCGGACCAAATATAATATGTCTTGTTCGTATAATAGTATAAGGAATTCAGATATTAATTTTATCTCCATCAGCTCCTGGCTCTAGGATTCTATAAAGTCACTATAAAATATTAGGATAGTTGCCTAACTTTTTGTCATATTATTAAATACCATAGAATGTAAATAATTGTCATAGTAAATTTTTATCCCGGAACTATTTTCGAAACGAAAATCGATTCCGCGGGGTTTGAAAAAATAACCTGTAGGCTGTAGTACCTGTATAATGGACTACGAGTAGGAATATAGAGGTATCTATAGAACGGTAAAAACTTTAGCAACGCATGCAAACAAAAAGTGTTAAACTAGCTTACAACTAGATAAGTATACAAACAAGGTAAATAAAGTATATCCGGTGCAGGCATGTATTAAATTTCAATATTCGTGCCATGAAGTATTGCCAGAAATCGGCGGACCACGGCGGATCTGGACGAAATTTTACGTTACATCGACCAATCAGGTAGCGTAATATGATCTAGTAGGCATGGGCCCAGAAGTTTTTAATAGTATAACCTGGTAGTATAAGAAATGCACCAAATAATATTTTTTTCAGGAAAAAACTGACGACTTGGCTTGTCGAGAAGGCTTTCTACAGTTATAATGAATTCAGGGCAAGTAAGATATCGTGAAGATAGACTTAAGTAAAGTCTATCTTCACAATATTTTACTTTTGTTATCCCTACTAATATTATTAATGTCAATGTAAGTTTGTTTGTTACGCTTTCACGCAAAAACTACTTAACCAACCCTCATGAAACCGAAGCCATGAAGCCCGTAGTCAACAACGATGGCACAGTGTGAATAAGTGGACTCGACACACCTTCGAGAACAGTATGGAGAACTCTCAGGCATGCAGGTTTCCTCAAAATGTTTTCGTTCACCGTTGAAGCAAGTGATATTTAATTACTTAGAATGCACGTAACTTCGAAAATTCAGAGGTGCGTGCGTGCGTGCTGGGATGCGAACTCGGCTCCCCGAAAGGTAAGCCGAGCTCCTACCCACTGGGTTATCACCCGCTTTTTATACCCAGTAGTAGATTATAAAAAAAAACAGGGCGAAAACCCATCACCGTGTACCCTTACGCTTAAATTTAAGATTAATTTATCGTATAGTTCGCCCAATACATATAATCTTATGAAACGTCAAGTCTGTTTGTTTATTTTGAAATGTGATCTCTAGTGACAACTTTTTGTATAGCATTTGCACATCAGTTTACTCCTGTGGCGTTGTCCCGTTGCTGCTAATTCTGGTGCTTGCTCCTCTGATACTGTGTCGGCGAGCAATGCTAGTTAATCTTGGGTTTGCTTCGTGAAAAGAGTGAAGTGCAGTGCTATCCTTATCTTTACGGAAGAGAGGAAAAAGACAGCACTATTAAATTCAATCTGCCATCTGTAGATTTAGGATTAGATTGACCATATTCATTTTGGGCGTTCGTGTGTTCGTTCGTTGGTGTTAGGTCATTGACCTGATGCGATGATATAAATGATTATTGTCATAATATTCGCGATAGCAGTGTATGTAAATACGAGTAGCCCTGTTATTATATCTCGTTATCACTTATCATGGTTTGAAAAATAAAAAAACCGGCCTAACTTGAGTTGCACTCGCGTAACGTAGGTTCCGTACTTTAGAATTATTAGTATGATATATTTTTTTACGCCTATGCGTTCCAACAATTTAAAACAATATATATCACATCATTCATTTATAGAAATGGAAGCATGTAACGTTTGTTTGTGTGATCTTCGGTGAAACACATACTTGATCGATTGTTTTGATTAATCTTACTAGATACCTACTATTAAATAAAACTAAAATAATAATCTTTATTATAGTTGCCATACCATATGTCACTTTTATTTATTTACCTAGTAGGCTTTCAAAAAATAAATACCTACGATAAGCCGTTTAGCATGGAGAACCTACTAATTTATTGTGACGGTTTATTGTGCTGTAATGGCGATTTTATTGCATTTGTTAACTAAAAAATAAAACAACTAGTTTAATACAAACATCATTTTAAATCAACTGTCTGCACAAAAAATTCCAGCACTGTTACTCATTTTGGCTTTGAGCTACAGAAGCCTAAGATCCTTGTCATAAAGACGGACAAACTGGCAGCAGCATTATGACCTTTAGAATGAAACCTTAAAACGAGAAAACCAACTGGTTTTTCTTACAATATTTTAATATTTTTATCATTCGATAACCTTTACCTACCTACTTATCCAGGTTTTACCTAATTTAGGAACTTTGCTTAAATTAGAAACCCCATATTTTAAGTAGACCCAGTGAAACCTCTCCAGGAAGTATTGGGAGTAAGAAGAAACGCTATTCATCATTGACGTCCACTACTGGACATAGTTCTATTGTTAGGAGCTCCAAAATCCACGGTCCCGGGCCACTTGTTTCCAGCGGCTCCCAGAAACTCGTTTGATGTCGTCTGTCCACCTTGTTGGCCGACCAACGCTGCGTTTACCTGAGCTAGGTTGCCATTCCAGCCTTGCATTACCTTAGGACCCCAATGTCCAACTGTTCTCTCAGCTATATGCCCCACCATACCCACTTCAGCTTTTCGACTCGCTGAGCTATGTCAGTAGTTCTTCTATGGATCTCCTAATTTTTGATAAACTCCCAACATAGCTTTCTACATTGCCAACCCGCATGCCAAGGGTGGTATTTTTGACATAACCTTGTAAGGGTAGAAAATAGCCGCTATGACCTCAACAGAAAATTAAAACTGCTTATATGCGGCGCACTCCCAGAGTGCCTCCTGACCTGCCGATAACCTTCTTGCTGAGTTTTCCCGACACAAGTGCGTATTAGTACCTACATATTGTGCGGCATCGGAACCTTCAACTTTTATCACACTATGGATTACCCAGTGGCGTGTATACAGGGTATGTACAGGGTATGCCAGAAGATAACATCTTGCCTAGAAGATGCCTTTTCACTCTTGATTTGAAGGTACCCAAATTATAGGTATAGGTGAAGACGGAAGATGGGAGGGCATTCCAGGCCTTTGCGGTGCGGATCTGAAAGGAAGTAGCAAAACGCTTCGTACGTGTTGATGGTATTATATATAGATATATATATATATATATATATAATATGTATATACATATATATATATATATATATATATATATATATATATATCAATACTTGTCCCGTTCTTTTGCTGTAAGTCTTGTCTGCCAAGGTTGCCTGTAAGAGATTGCTTGCAGCAATAAGGCCGCCTTTGCATGTCTATATTGTTAACTGTTTCTTTTCCTGTATGTTATACGTGCAATAAAGTGTCTTCTTCTTCCCTTTAAAGCGAAGGGATCAAGCGTTATTCAATTACAATCAAACCTGTGTTCTTAGCAGCACTCAAGTTTGCTTCCTGCGTACGACCAATAACAAATTAGCGTTTTTACAGAGCGGCCGTGTTGTCGCCATGGGGCTATCCTAGAGTTTTAGTAGTAATTTGTAATAGCTATATTTTAAGGACTCCGAACCATGGCCGCTCAGTAGAAACGAGTTTCTGGCCATGCGATCTCAGGAACTACACGGAAGAGCCCTCTTAAACTTGGTAGCAATAAAGGCCTGAATTTTTAATACCGAAACCAAGTTTCCAAGTGCAATAGTTTTTAAAAAAAGTTGCAAAATGGCCGCTCCGATCAAAAGCGTTTTTCGCTTATGTCTCAGCTTGTGTAGGTCCTACAAGAATGGAAGTTGAAAAGACATGCCCTTTAAGCTAGACTTTTTATTACTCACACGCAGGACGCAATATGGAGTGCTACTAAGAATGCAGGTTGGATTGGCCTTGCCATTAAAGATTTTGATAGGATATTATGTTAGGAGGATGTAGAAAAAGACACAAATATTAACTTATTATTATTTATTGCAGACACTAGTGTCCAGCCCAGGGACCCCGCTGAACTGCGTCTTGGTGTACGGCCCACATGTTACAAATCACTAAACAAAAATACACTAATCGTATTTATTTACAAATTATTTTAAAATAAATAACCAATTTATACTATTAACCGAGTTGGGCCCCAAACCTATTTCGAGAACGTTCGATATATTAGCATCAGCTCCAATAGTATGTGCATTATTAAACCTATCTCCTCACCTAACCGTGACGTAATCAATGGACGGTTTCTTAAGACTTGTTTCCGCCAATCGAACGTCTCGAAATAAGATTAGGTGAACTAAAGCTATGCAATTTTACTATAATAAAAAATAAAAAAAAAACATACTTTTGTTGTGTTAAAATACGAGATCATTGTTTTACGTTTAAAGAATACGGAAAATTAAAAATAATTAGACATGAGTGATGAACACAGCTGGTGTGGTTCAATTACAAATTTATTTTAAACACACAGAACTTTTTTTACGTTACGCTGCAGGACGTATCGTGCGAGCGAGCTCTTGACTGAGGCTGAGATCTATAAAACTTTCTTTGACATTGTCCAGCCAAACTAAATTTTAAAATAAGCTTGTCTCTTTTTAAATGTTTCTGAAGTCTGAGGCTAGGTTAATGCTTTATAGATTTCAGCTTTGAACTCCGGTGAGGGCAAATTCTAGTTCATAGCATGTCGTCAGCTAAACCCTGCGGCATGGTGGGGATACAGCGTTAGTTGCTTCCAGTAGCTTTAGCATTAGATTTGCTTGCGATATTTTACTGAGATCTTACTTCAACTTTGTTCAGACTTGAAGTCAGACTTATTTGTTTTCGAATAATGAAACACTGTAACATCAGAAGAGAATGAAACGTATTCACCTTGTTTTAACGTCAAAACTCGATTACAATTCAACCGTCCGTCAGTCAATCTTGGCGGAAAGTTTGTTGAATTTAAATCAGTAGTAATAAATATGTGACTGTAAAACGATTGACATTAGGTCCATCTTACGATACTAGAGATTTTATACTTAGGGTACAGAGCTCGGGTACGAAACTAGACAACAATACTAACACTGTAACACCAGAGGAAAATCGACTTATTCCTCTTCGTTTTCAAAGTCGCAAATTCCTTACTACGCATTTTTTTCGCCACACCGATTTAAGAAATATGGAAAAAAGCGAGCTTATAAACAAGTTCTTTTAGGTTTGAGTGTTTCGATACCAAAAACTACTAAATCCAAAGCATGATATAATTATTGTAGTAGTATTGTTGACAAGAAGCAACTATCGCGATGGGAGCAACTGTTGCGCTTAAATACTTTGCACAAAATTCACCCTTCCGGTCTTGGTGTAAGAACCCGGGACAAGTTTAACATAGTCATGCACACACCGACCACATAGCGCGTATATTATATTTGAAACCTAAATATCGACAACCATAAGCGACAGTGTGACGCGACCTAAACAAACACCTACTCCGCATTGTGGCCTTTAAACATTGCACCATACATAAAAAGATATGTTTTTAACAAAATCGCGTTAAAAATTGCACATTTTACTTATAATTTTAATTATGTACTCGTCGTGAAACTATAAACAATATAGAAATTGAAACAAAACAAAAAATATGTCTTCAATAATAATCATAGAATGATACAAAAATATAAAAGTAAAAGTATATAATACTTTTACATGGATTTTAGTCATTTTTTATGGAATTCCACATGATCCGATCCGATATCGGAACATATTGAAACCAACTGAAGTATTGAAAATGAGTTCATTACAACTATTAAAATTCATTGAATGCCCCCGATATCGTATCGGATTAAGTAGGAACGCTAGCACGCAATAACAAAGAGGAGCATACAATTTATCGTGTAGGTAATAGAGTCGCCAACGACCTTATGGCAACTTTAAAATCCAACTATCTTATATCATTAAAATTATGCAGGGTTAGTTCGAAGGTTTTATCCATATAAGCAAAGCACATAATGTAAGGTTTGAAGTTAACAGACAGTGGCGTAAGGTTAATCTGTCAGATTTATATTCATCTTTTCAAAAGTGCGCTGCCAGTCATCATGAGGATGCTTAGAAAAAGTGCGTAGAGAGCGTATTTTCGAAGATATGTTGCTTCATAAAAATAAAACTATATCATACCGAGGTATCTTGTCTCGAATACCAAGGAAATAAGGTTTTATGTTTGTCGTATACAGTTTCACGTTTGTTTACAAACGACGAACGATCGCCCGTACAAAATGACAGATTAAAGTTGACGCTAGAGTGAAGTTTACTTAAAAACTCACAATAAGGGCACAAAGCTCAATAATAAAAAGTTGTGATAAGTATATTATTCATGCTAAGCGATATATTTTATAGAACGGTGGGACTATATTGTTTCAAATAATGAAAATTGCAACTCGATAACATATCGCATGTTTACAAAATTGTTCGCTTTGCAAAACTTGTGATATGATTCAAATAATCACTCGAAACGATTCTCTTAACACGACCATCTTTTTCACTATTGCCAATACAATATGGAACGTTTACCACAAAGGAAATGTTGAAAAAGTTGGTCGATTTAGTCACTCTTATAGGCAACCGGATCGGAACCTACACTGCGCGTTCGGTAGCAATGTTATGAAATGGGTTGTAAAGTTAAATAATATTTCGCTTAGCATATGTAATTATAATACAAATTAACTGTGCAGTCATGGAGATATATTGTATTTCATGATGGGGGCTTATTAGTTTTTTCCGGAAATCGCTTCACTTGTCCACATGAAGCGTTTTACGGGTGAGTCGAGTCGCGCGAGTTCGAGATACTAGATACTCACACGAAGACGTGTTTTTGTTGGCAACATTTGTAGCTATACACCAGCTATCCTAGACAAAAGGTTAGGACTTCGGCTTCCTTTCAGAGGGGCGGAGCTAGAACCCCGGCACGCACTTCTTGATTTTCAGTGTTATTGGCATTTAAAGCAACTAAATATCACTTGCTTTAACATCATATCAACCTACTATCGACCCACTACAGGGCACGGGTCTCCTCTTACAGTGAGAAGGGTTAAGGTCGTAGTCCACCACGCTAACCCAGATGCGGCAGGCATGCAGGTTTCCTCGCAATATCTTCCTTCGCCGTTGAAGCAAGTGATATCTTAATCACTTATAACGCGCTCAACTTAGGAAAGTAAGAGAAGTGAAGCCCAAGCCACTTGCCACATCACAGCCGTGACAGCCTAGTGGGCTTCGTGAGGCAAACTGCAATCCTGACAGTTCACCATAACGTTCTCAGAGTCTGCACCGGCACCTGACCAGCGCGGTACGGCCTACAACCTTCTCATTCTGATAAGAGACCAGTGTACCGTAGTGGGGCCGTAATGGTGTGATAATGATGGCTTTCCATCTGCTAAGTAGACAAGCGATCAGTGGCGTGCATAGAGGGTATGCACAGGGTATGCAGATGATATAAAATGAAGAAAATCCAGTAAGAGGTATAAATACTTAAGGGTAGGCTTTTTATAACTCTTACAATGTCTATCCTTAAGTTTTTTAGATCTCGTACATTTTATTTATTTTATATTATCTGCATAGATGACATCATACCCTCTATGCACGCCTCGACTCTATCGAAAC
Source organism: Pararge aegeria (assembly GCF_905163445.1). Classification (NCBI taxonomy): domain Eukaryota; kingdom Metazoa; phylum Arthropoda; class Insecta; order Lepidoptera; family Nymphalidae; genus Pararge; species Pararge aegeria. The sequence continues at coordinate 18,383,829 of NC_053189.1, forward strand.
GCACTAACGGGATATGCTCATGAGCATATCCCGTTAGTGCCAGCAGACATTGTTTTCATGTGCAGCGATTAATAAATACGGCGAAATTTTCATTGTATGGAAAATAGTTTAGTTTAGCCAACTTCCGCTTTACAAATATCTTAGCGGATTTGAATACAGCAGAACAGAAAACTGATGGTTTTCCCCACGTCAGAATAAATTTAATCTCTAGAACTCCTCAATTTGAAGTCTGTAAATATATGCCAAGCAAGCACTTACTGTAGATATATATATCTGTATGGAAGAATTATACGGCATATTTCATTTACAAAACTATAAATATATTCGTACTAGGGATAAGAAGTCTCAATAACTTAAACTCAGGTCGATGGTAGACCACAGCCTAAAATTTCATTTTTGTATATATATTATAATAAAAAAACATCGAACCTACCTATAATATGAATAATGAAAACTCTCAACTATATTGGGATATTATGGAAGACATGTCAAAGTTTTTCTCTTGAAATTTTGTCATCTATACGAATATTAATAAATTAACTAGTTTTAAATAAAAGGAAAATTAATATTAAGACATAAGTAAAAATAAATAAGCCTACAGCTAACTAAAGGATTAATAATTATAATAATTGCTTTGCAATAAATATTATTATATTCAATAATAATATTTAAAAAAAAATCCAAAACAATGGTGTGTGAAGTGCGGTAACAATTAAGTTTCATATCATTCGCTCCGACTCTGTCATTTAACCGATTTCAATCAATAAAGGTTCTCATTTGAGTATTTCTCCCCTAGATTGACCACCCTCTGCCTTTAAGCAAGCGAACACACCTACCACACCACAGGCAGGAGACAAAAATTATATCCCCCCGATTATATCCCCTGTTAGGGATATAATTAACGTGTCCACCTGCTAAAGCACGGGAACATGGAATAGGAGAACTTTTCACCCGTTTATACGTATATTATTTGGATATTATTTCCACTGGTGCGCCAATGTTGCGAGCATTGATAAAGCTGTGGGAGAAAATACATGTTTCTCCTTTCCCCGGGTAGATAATTGTCTCCTGCCCTAGCCTCGCTGGACAATCAATTAAGTAGTTTAACCTGGAAACACCGAGAAGAGGCGTTTAGAAAATCGGGATTCATATAGATTTCGACGTGTGTTTTTCTAATTTTCAGACACTCATTCTTGCCCGTTTTGTTTTAAAGCCAGTTCTTCACTAACACCGCTATAGTTGACTGGTGCCCTCAGGCCGATGAGCTATAGCAAAATAAAGATTTTAAACTGAGATTTTAGTGGTTAATCAACATTTCTTAAATATATTTCAACGGGTACATACCACGATAATATTTTGGATTAATCGATATTTCGACTCACTTGCATGGATTGCAAAATTGCAAAAATATTATCGTGGTATGTATCCGATGAACTATATTCAAGAAGTATAGCTAAATAAATTCAAACTCAAATTTCATATATTTCAAGTAGGCTTACTGATTAAGCACTTTTGAAATGTCAACGTATGTCTGTTTATAGTGACTTTACTACACCGGTTTGGAAGACAGAGAGAGAGAGAGAGACAGAGTCTATCGAGAGGAAGCCGGCAAGAAACTCATCAGCTGCCCTTTTACGATTTAACATAATGATATATATAATTTAACAATAATAACCTCAGTCGATGAGGCTGAATTTAAAGCAGATAACAGTCGAGAATGGGTGCAAAAATTTGAAAAGCACACGTCGAAATGTATATGAATTCCATCTGTCTTAACACCTTTTTCTGGGGTTTCCATGTTATGCTACCAAGTTACTGCACCAGAGTGCCTAGTGAAAGATCACGGTGACAACAGTTTCCTAGTATTGTAAACGTGGTGGCGCTTTTTCATTTCCCCAAAAACGTAGTTAGATTAAGTAGAAAATCGCACACTGAGGTGTGTTCACTTTTTTAATTCCTGGGTGACCAGGGAATAATATCGGAACAAATAATACGAAACCCAAATAGCAGTAATTTTATGGAGACCTTATAACTATGAAATTGCCATTAAGCTGGGAGCATACTGGTAACAAGCCACACCACACTAAGCTACGTGTGATGTGGGAATAGCGTGTTGCATCGCAATATTAAACCACTTTCCCCTGTTTCTGAATTTACAAAAGGCATTTATTGACAGTGATGTGTACTCCATAGAGACGAGAGCCTGAGGTAGCCTATCTGTTAGATAGATATTACTTAGTGAAACACAAAATGATTAGTAAAGCAATAACTAAAGCGCATTTTTATTGACCGTTAGCTTTTCAAACTGTGGGGAATCCCCGATAGCGGTAGTTAAAGTAAAAGAGTCTTCGAGAGTCAACGTAAAATTAATCTTAAAATCCTCACTTTAAAGTCGTATATAGTACACAACTAATGTAGTTTTGCGGAATAATGTTACTTCATATTTCATTCAAATCAGCCATCGGATAAGGAACAAGGGACTTCCCCGAAGGAGCAACTACTGCCGACCAATGATAAACGCCAGTCCATATCATAAGCTTTAGCTTTAGAAGACGCATTCCCAAGATTAATGCCCTGTAGGCCAATGAAAATGAACTCTAAAGTTCTTAGGTGGCACCCTAATAGCATATCGTCTTAGCTAACAACACTGCGTAGGTTAAATCACCGTAGTTTAGTACTTACAAAAACATTATCTTACTATATCATGGAAAAATTAAACACTACTTAACCCTTTATTTATAACATTTTAGGGAGGTTTATCATGCAATTTTTGTATGAAACGTGAAGAGAGTGGTTGCATGTCCAAAAAACTAAGCTAATTTGACTAGCGATTGATAGCTAAGCGATGATAAGTGTAATGAGAACATAGCGAGTCAACTCGGACGCCCGATAAGGCGACGAATGAGTGCGGAGTCTCCCCTTGTCGACGGCGCCAGCGGTACGCTTTGCTTGCGCGCCGGTACTCTCAATGAGTATACAAACAATTTTACTCAGTATATACCCATTAAACATAATATGATATGCTATAATTAAATGAAAGTTAATGACCATCGCATTACCATACCATAAAATAACATATCGACCAACTCAGATGAAAAACATTGGAATACGAGCCTTTTGATATTTTATATATATAGAATTTTGTGCCGGTAGTTTATAACGAGTGGACAATGATTTGACAATGCTTACTTCAAATCCTACCTTTATATCTTCCACTACAACCCTTGACTGTAATCTCACCCGGTTGTAAGTGATGATAGAAGCGGGCTAAGCTATGGCAGTTATATTAAACCCATACCCCTAATTGGTGCGGCATGGTCTTTGTGAGTAGGGCGGTATCTGGTACAAACGAAGACTCACACCAACCATACCTAAGAATTTTACCAAGAAAATTCCCATCCCTTTCCCACTCATCTCCACTTATAAGAAGCTAACCACTGTGCCTCTGAGGTCATCAAAAACAAACTATACAATATTTTAGATAAGACAAGGCGAGTGGACTACGCGTAAAACATGCCTCATACATTTCAAATACCTCTTTATGTCACATGATATAAAGCTCACATTTCAATGCTTTACTATGAGCCGAATCGGTGTTGAGTCATTAATAGGTGCGAAGGCCATGCCAAGGTTTAAATTGATGACCTTTTGGCAAGCTTTCCATTGGCCTTACTAACACGAACAGTTAACAATAACAGTTAAATCGCTATTAAAGCTGTATGATAGGAATACTGCCCCCTTGGATAAGAGTTCTCAGTAAATTTTAAAAATCCTTAGGTCACCACCTTTTTACCTTTTTACATGCATTTTTTTTCTAAATATAATAATGAACTCGTGGATTCTTTAGAAATTAGAAAAAAATTCAACTCCAATAAAATTAAAAGGTTAGAACAGAGGTCGAGGTAGTTAGAGGTAAAATAATTATTATTGTCAACTGCTAAATGGGACGAAGTGACAGACCACCTATTCGAGAAACACTACTAAATTGGAGTGGATTTGGATGCTTCAATATAAGTCGTGTACACGGTTTCTGTATCTTCTTAATTCTGTTGTATTTATATAAACTGTAAAGATATGGAAGCTGCATCTCTGACTCTAATTGATAATTCACTCTGCTGACTGTTCGTGCTAGACGACCACGATTTTGATAACTTTAGGGGATACTCTAATGGTTAAAGATAAGGTAACTAAGTATAAGGCACTCCATAAAATACGCAAATTTTCGCACCAATCTAAATATTCAGAGACCATAGACATTGTCTATGGCTCGGGGTTTGAGCAAAAAGTTTGATTGTTTAGTCCATTGGGTAATAAAGTACTGCTTACTAGAGTCGACGTCCCAAAGCAATTTGTTGCGCTACGCTTTGCGGCCCACAGGACTGCAAGTGCAAGTGAGAGAGATGTCTGTGAATCTGAGGTCTTAGTGTAAGTTTTCAAGTAAACGTCACAAACACACGTTAGCTTAAATCTGTCATTTTATAAGGACACTAGCTGACCCCAGCGCCATCTGTGGGGCTGATTTGTGAATCTAAACCATCCAGGGTGCAAAAAAATTATCCATACGCATACCAAATAATTGATTAGAATCGGTCCAGCCGTCTAGGAGTTCAGTGACATACACACGCACACAAGAAATATATATAAGGACATTAGGTCTCCATATAAAATGAAAGATTTGCGCTAAAGACGTCATTCGTCAATATTTTAAAACTCCATACAGTTTTGACAGATTTACTTTACTCGTAAGTTAAGTTTTTTAACTTGAAAAGTTACACTAGCCCCTGCCGATGACTATCAAGACAGTTTACTTAGAAATAAATTATTCTCGTAACGCAACCCTGTGGACTTACAAAACCTTACGCATTATTCCATGATATTATTGTCACCCACGTGCGAAACCTTTATTCTATAGTCTATTTTTTATTACTTGTCTTATAATGTACGCAAACTGTTTAGTGGAAAGTATATTTAAAAAAATAAGTAAAATAGAATAAAATTATAAATAATAAAAGTAATACCAAAAGAAATCTTTCGATTTTTACGATTTATTATTATTTTTAATTTTATTAATACAATACCACTTTTCTATTTTTAATGTATAATTCTTCATACTGAAAAGTAATATGATTGTTTACATTATAAGACAAGTTAGAAAGAATAAATTATAGTCAGACTGCTCTAGTACGTAGTGACCTTAAATTCTTAAGCACGCTAAAAAATGTGTGAAACAATAGAATAGAATAAGTATAATAATATTTCTTACTTTTTTTTTAAGTCATAAAGGCATATAATAAAGGCAGGTTTCACTACAATTATGTATTGCTTTAGAAAATTTGTACTTAATACAAGCATTCGCCCCCAGTTTCTGAAACGCTGATCAATCGAATCGTTGAAAAATCAGAGGTTAACTCAATATTAATATATTGGGTTACCTTAAGCTTGATTCGTTATCACATTAGATTAAATTCATATCATAGTTACAATTAAAATCACATGATCACTATTCACTATTACAGAGTGCTATTGACGGGCACTAATTCAAACGGTAATTAAAGAAAGGGCATATCTTACGATCTTAACCTTTGATTGATTCGATCGCTAATTTACGTTACCATAGAAATAATAAGGACAAGACACTAGAAAACTCGTACACACGCGCACGCGCTGTTAATCATTATCACGATTGTTTTAAAGCGCAAGAGTAGTTTAAAAATTACAATTAAGTTAGTAGCTGTTACAAATTTTGTGTTAAAAATAGAGTGCTGACGCATACACAACATTTCTTGTGTCTCATTATTAATATATCTGAAACCTATCGATGAATAGCGTTTCTGCCATCAATATGTATGTATATGATAGCCTGTTCACATTGAGTTATGTTAATTGACCTTTGATTCAATCAGTCTTGCGGAAACTGGGGATCCGTGACGTGATAACGAAAGACATTGGTGCCAATTCTGTTGTATACATATCATTAAACTAAACTTATTTAGTTTAGCCAGGTCTAAAAATATCCATCCTTTTCAAAATGTTCTTCGCGGACAAGAATAGCACTATTTTTAGGCTAGCAGGCAGAAGACAAAAATCATGCCAAAAATTAATAATCACGGCAATAGGGAATCGGAGAAGTTTAGGTGTACTAATAAACGGCGATAAACTTCCTCTAGAACGTATTATTATATTGCTCGGAGAGTTGATAAAGCCGCGGGAGCAGATTTCTTGTCTCCGAGGTGAGGTCAGTTTTAATTTGCCAAGAGTTTTGTATACATCAGTATTGGCACCATTGATCGCCTCCGCTCACTTCCTCGCATCCGCACATTAAACTATAACATATATATATATATATAATGTTAAAATTTAGAATCGAAATATAATATACGCGGGTACATTTTGAGACATTTTTACAAGACGTCATTTTCTCGAGAAGTTCGTCACATAAAACAGCATATTATGTTCAATGTGTCGTTTTATGTCGTTGTTGAATGTGTTGCTACAACAACGACATAAAACGGCTTGATGTGCAATGAAGTATACATTCTTTCTTCATTAATTCTTCTTCAACTTGTATACGAAAAAGGTATTAACTTTTTCGTATACAAGTAGCGGGCAAACGAATGTGTTTTTTTTTTTATTTTACTAAAAGATAGCGCTTGGCTGCAATCTCATTAACGGGCTGAACTTTACCTTTTATAAGACCATACCCCTTATATCTGTTTTAACGCGAAATCGTACAGGGACGCTATATCTCTTAGCAGCACGTTATACCACATGTAAAGAAAAATAAATAACGTATATTGATTCTTCTTTTTTCGTTTATTTTTACGAGCGCGTAATTGATCATGCAGCCTAAGCAGTGGCGTGCACAGGGCCTTCGACCAGGGTATGCATAAAGCAGGAACATGGCATAAAATGAAAAATTTTCCCTCATATACGAGTTATATTAAATAATTTGGATATGCAGTGCTTTTATGCATGCATGAAGTGCACGCCACTGTGCCTAAGGTAGAGCACGCTTGCTTAGAAGATACCTATTCATTCTTGTACTAGGTATATTAAGTAAAGTTCTCAAAAACATCAGCTCTCCTCCTCCCGAGGCTGTCGTACGAGGCGATTAACGGATAACGGGCAGTAGCGTTCTCTATGCTACTAACAACCATCTACTGCGATCACCAAGCCGTCTGCCTAGTGTGGTGATTATGAGCAAAACCTGCCGTAGAGTGAGGCCTTCAGTACAACAGTGGACTGGTATAGGCTTTTGGGAGTGAATTATTGCTCTAACCAGGTTGCTCTTCTAATAATTTTAAATGACATTGTGAGATGGTGAAAAACCCGGCTAAGTTTGTTGTGTGCTTCTTAGACCAGGACGCGTTTGGAACCCTCGTAGCTTTAGTTTTAAATTTACGAATGTGGTTATCGCAATCATCTCACTACCGTGTAATTCTTATTTACGCATCAAAAGTGCCACCTATAAAGATACTTGAATAAAGATATTTTTGACTTTGACTTTGACTTTAGGCTTTTAAATAATCCAACACTTGCTGCGTGTGAAAATGACGTCATGCACCGACACGGCAGCTCGCTCGCTGCGTTCGTTGTTTTAAACACAGACAATTCAAACAATTTCTTTGAAACTAATACAGTTGTTGTCATTTACAATGTATATTCCACAGAATTTGCAAATTAAAGAATAACTAGACTCATAGTAAATTTAAAGCTAAATTAATAGAGAACAAATCATGGTCTCTATGAGTAAATAAAAAAAAATTATGAAAATAATTTATACATGCTGATTCAAAAACTACTTTTGAATGATTGTAATCTTACGATTCATTAAAGCCACAGCTAAAAAGGGCTAGATTCTAAGGGCCGCAAATACATATAACAAGAAACAGAATAAGTAGACATCCGAGCAAAATCACCAGAAAAATGTTGTGGCTCTCTTATGCATTGTATACACTTGTACATTGCATAAATTTCGATGCCATGCAAACCCACGCCACGATACCCCACGCCACGTAACACCACGCCACGCCAACTATTTGTGAGTGTAAGACGAATGGCGTCAAGTGTGTCAAGCAATCCCAAGCCACGCCAACGATTTGTGAGTTTAAGTCGAATGGCGTCAAGCAACTTGCCGATTTGGATCGTTCGGATCAAGTGGCGTGTGTTTCGCAGGTTGTAAAGAGTTTCGGTTCGCAAAGCGTTGGATTTAATTTGACGCAGACCATTCGTTCGCAAGTAGTTGTTAAATCAGCCTGTATAAGCGGGGTACCTTTACCGAAATGCCCATTTATTAATTTGACTAAAATACTCATTAGTTATACCGTAGCATCACACCAGCGATTTCCTATACTACGTTTTGAACAAATCAAAGTATACAATACGTGACAAAAACGTGAATATCAAATTCTTTTATAAAAAAAATAACTTTAAAGGTTTATATCGATAAATAGTTACGACCGTCGAATATCTTAACTTTATGAGAGTAATGTGTGCTTTAAACAATTAATTATCACTTGCTGTAACAGTGAAGGAAAACATCGTGAGAAAACCTGTATGCCTAAGAGTTCTCGATAATGGTTTAAAGGCGTGTGAAATGTACCAATCCGCACTTGATAATCGTGTGGACAAGAGGAATATATTTGTTAAAATAAACAAAGCGAATATGAACAAATAAACTTTTTTTTCCGTTCTTGAAAGTTTTTTCAATAACTCCCTGAGGGAGGCGTAGTCTGCTCGGGTACTTTACATTGTAAGAGGAGACCCGTGCCCTGTAGCAGGGCGAATTCTCATTAATATAATGCAAAAATGTGTTTGTTTGTATGTCCTTCCTTCACGCACTAAGCAAACAATCAACTTGTTAGTTATAAAAGACAGAAAGTAACTTAAACTACTTTTATTTCTAAGAAAACAAACAGTTCTCACGGGATTTTGTAAAGAACCGTAATAAACGTGATCCAAAGTTACTGGGTTTATAACAATAATAATCTATGTAGTATGTATACTACTTTAGTTTAGTGACAAAAATAACTTGAGTTTATGCATCAAGATAGATAAATAACTTTCATACGGAGCACTTCTGAAAATGAAGGCAACAAAATCGAGCAAAAATACCTCCAGTTTTCTTGTAGATAAAGGAAAAATCTCTAGTGTGATGTCACGGCTGTGGTATGACTGAATTTATCGCAATACTTTTGTTACTATACACCTATATACAAACATTATTTTAGCTTTGTCCAGTTAACATCAATTTCCTCACAACCTATTCATATTCCAATATTAAGGCGCGCGCACATTAATCGAGACACCGTAACGCAAAGTCTGCCTGTTGATATACTAATTTTTATGTATATTTTGACGTTTGTGAGCAATAAAGTATTTCTTTTTCTTAAGTGAAGCTTGAACTCATGTGACAAATATAATCCGATTCGACGTTGTTGAAAGTTTTTCTTTAACTCCCTGAGAGACGCGTAGACTAATTTTATAACAACGTCTCAATTTTTTCAACAGTCCTAAATGTCGTTTGGAGGTATATATTGTGTATTGTTTCACAATTTAGAAGCTACGGGACAGAATTTTTTTTATATAATGATTGGAAGTAAGAAACACCCAGCATCCAGATGGTGTGGTTGAAATAAATAAAGATTTAACAAAGAACACCAAACTTGTTCAAAGAACTAGACATCTTGACGAATCGTGTTTGCTTATTTTATTCCCACTCTCCTGTTAACGTGGCTAGAAACTCTTTGATGGATGCAAAACCTTCTCTTTTTTTATTACTTATATGGTGTGTCACATGAGCAACAAAAATCTAGAGACTCCGAACAGATGTAGTTGATATTAAGACAAAAAAAAGACCTCAAGGCAAGATTAATTGTGTTCCGGTGCTGCCAACCATAGTGTGCGTTTAACTTTAGTATACTTTAAAACCGTGGCATAGTAAGAATTATTTGAATAATAATAGTAATAACTTTTAATTAAAATAGGAAGTGTCACAAACTACAATAAACTCAGTCGCACTCGGTTAAATTGATTTAAACTGTAAAATGCTCTCCTTCCGCTCACATCTCCAATTTACACAAAAACCTTGGTCCTGTATTTACACAATAAAATTTTTAATTTACCTAGATATTTACAATGGGGTGACTCGGGTTGGAATTTTGTAATGTCACTTTAAAAAAAAATACTGATTTAATAATAATAGTATGTTTTAGAGTTATTAACAGTCATCAGTTGCAGGGACTTGTTCACGTACTTTAATTAGTTCACATTTAATTTCACATTTAATCAAAGTAAAATATGAATGATTGAATTTAAAAATACAAGCTTAATTTTCTAATATTATAAATGCGAAAGTGTTTAGTTGTATTCCTTTCATCCATCAATGAATATTCCAATCTGTATCTTGTTACCATTAATTAGGTATCAATTTACTTAGGAAGCCAGCGATTCATAATTAAATTAACTAGCGTGTGTAAATTAAAAGCGCAAAACAAATTGAACGCTATACAAGAAAACATACATTTTGTACTAAAGCTACACTTTTCAACGGCTGTCGTTTTCAACTTCTTGAAAAATTGTGTTAATGTGGCATAAAAATAACTATCGTTAGTTTTGACAGTTTTTGGAAAAATGTCCCTGACTGATGAAAGTTGTTATCCAGCTTTTATTTAAACGACTCGTCAGCCGTGTCCTATTTTTTTACCTAAAGCGACACTATTAAAAGCTTTTAACACCCGAGTCAACCGCCGGAAACGCTCACTCACGCCTCGGTCGCGATAGGTTCCCGCGCGTGGTGTATCTTCACGTGCTTATTGTGGTTCGACTTGTTGCTGGACGTCTTCCCGCATATGTTGCACGAGAACGGTCTCGCGCCACTGTGCACTTTCATATGTTCGGAGAGGTAGTAACTCCTGTGGAACGTCTTCCCGCACTCGGGCACTTTGCACGCGAACTTCTTCGCCATCTCGTGCTCGCGCACGTGCCTCTGGCAGTTGTACTTGCGGATGAACTGGCAGCCGCAGTACTTGCACGTGTACGGGCGCACGGACTTGTGCGCGTTCATGTGCGACACGTACTCCGTGTGCCGGATGAAGGCGCCCTTGCACAGGCCGCACTTGTAGGGCTTGGCGGAGCGGCTGACGTGCGTCCAGCGGTGCAGCTTGAGGTTCCACTTGGTGGTGAACGCCTTGCTGCACACCACGCAGTGGTACGGCCGCTTGCCGCTGTGCGTCAGCAGGTGCGCGCGCAGGTTCGGCCGCAGGTACACCTGCAAAGCGGAGGGGCGAGCTCGTGACCGACATACAACCACCAACTTGGAAGCAATATATATAATCTCATCTTTGTAAAACAAAACATTCATCCATATAATGTACTAGCTTTGCTAGACTAAACAATAAACTTACATAATTAAATTTTTATTAAATCACTAGCTGTTGCCCGCGACTTCGTCTGCGTTTGATTTTGTTTTTAAAGTATTCAGTATCGCTAAGCCTTAAATGAGTATAGTAGTATATATATATAACGTGTGACTGTCAATTAATTATAGACAAAAAAATTGCAATAAAATAAAATTGCGACTATAATTAAAGATCTAAGCTACCCTATCTCTTAAGTCGGACCAGACTGCTCATGGAGTGCCAATTTAATTTAAAGTCGGTTAAGTAGTTTAAGAGTCCATCGCGAACAAACATCGTGACAGGAGATTTATATATATTAAGATTTACACCCAGCAATAGAATATCATCATAGTAAATAAAAGCTGTATTTGACAGTTCAAAAATAGGAGTGCTCCGATCGTCACCAAACTTTACAGGATTACTAGCCAGGTCAATCCGGAGATTCCCTGAAAGTTTCATTGAAATCGGTCCAGCCGTTTCGGAGCCTATACGGTACATACCCACACACTTTCTCTTTTATATATATAGATAAGTGCATATAAACAATCGACTTACTGGAAACGGTCATACATTAGTGATATCAGCATATCGTCTTAGGAAAGTACTGAAAACTTTTGTGGGGCTACATGCTACCGAAAGTAATATTAGGTTTACCATTATATAAGTTTAAAGAATGCATAAAAACACATTTAATGCATCGAGGTTACTATACTATTGATGAATTTCTTAATGACAAGGTTGCCTGGAAGCAAGCCGCGCCGCTGTCATCTCACACAAGATAGAACAAAGATTGTTAAATTGTAAAACGATGTTAGAAAAGAGAAACTGCTAAGTTTCTTGCCGGCTTCTTCTCGGTAGAATCTGCCTTCCGAACCGGTGGTGGAGTCGGTACACACAGACAGACTTGACGTTTCAATAGTGCTTATATTAATCCTATATGCAATAAATGAATTTTGAATTTGAATATTTGTTAAATGTTAAAAAAGTATAGTGTTTTTAATCCTGCAGCAATGGAACAAGAAATGTAGATGGATTAACCCTGAGGAAATTATAGGGGATAGTTGTTTGTTTACCCCAACAAAGGAAAAAAACATTACACTGCTGAACTAAAGATTTTAAACTAAGATTTTCTTGGTTAATCAACATTCCTTAAATATAGTTCAACGGGTACCTACCGTGGTCACGGCGGGACAACGATCCATGCAACTGGGTCGAAATATCGACAAATCCAAAATGTTATCGTGGTTTGTACCCGTTGAACTATATTTAAGAAACACTGCTGAGTATTTAAATCCACCCTGTTGAATATAACAGACCGACACGCGCATAGTACCTACGCTACGCGATACGTACCTAATTAAGTGACAAGAGTCACATGTGATGTTAATAATTTTAATTTTGCATGTGATGTTAGGGCTGCATCTGATTTCTTTCAGTAAAAACTATGGCAATGGTTTACTCAAAAACTATTGGATTTTGAGTTTCACAGATAAGTCTCAAAGACAGTACATAATGTACCTCTAAAGCCTATGTAGTATTATTTCGGTTTTCATTTACACGTTGTATATGTAGAGATATTTCATAAATTTAAAATGCATACAAAAATAATTAGTATATGCCTTTTACATCAATCTTTTAGCTACTGTTTTTGTATGCATATGAAAAAAAAATTGTATGCATTTTGAATTTATAAAATTGATAATTCCTCCAAGTTTAGGAAAAAACACTAAAAAACTTATAAAAATTGCAGAGATATTGTTTGAAGAAACATAACAGCTCGTGTTATGGTCACTTGCGTTATGGGTGTTACGGGTGTTTGGGGCGGCCAGGACAAGCTCACCTGTTTGCACACGGGGCACGGCACGTTCTGCGTCTTGTGCTTCTCGGTGCTGGCCATGAAGTACTCGTTGTGCGAGCGGCGCACGTGGCGCGTGAGCGACGCCGCGTGCACGAACTTGTCGCTGCAGTACACGCACGCCTTGGGCTTCTCGTCGTGCGTCTCTTTGTGCCACTGGAGCTTGGCGCGCGAGTGGAACACGGCGCCGCACTGCGGGCACACGAAGTCGCGCACCTTCGGCTTCTTCTTCAGGTGGTGGCGGTCTCTGCGGATTGCGGTACACGTGTTACAGCCATTTCACCTTACAGGCTAGCCCGCTGTCATCTATGACTGCATCATCACTCGCCACCAAGTGAACATTTTTGTTTTTTTTTTTTAATTTATTACAACCACATTATTTGATAACTCAAATAATGTGGTTTTAATATATTAAAAAAAAATTTATAACTCAAATAATGTGGTCAATGTTTTAATAAATTAAAAAAATAAAATTGGAATATCCAAAAGTGCACGACTCATAATGCTCATTTAATTATCAAATATTGAAAAAAAAAAAAAAAAAAATTTAAAACAGCTGTACTAGGAAAGTGATGCACAGGCGCCCCCGGTGGAATAAAATGTACATAATATCTATAGATATAGATATATCACCATCCATGTTAATTTTACATGGATATATATAGATATACAGTCTTGCAGTTTTCGTTTTTTATTAATTAAACTACACTGAATTAATTAATCATTCGCATTCAGTGACCTACAATCGTCAATTAGAATTTTTTTTTTCAAATTTAACTCAAATAATGGATTTTTTCACAAGTTAGTGTTTTTTCGGGTTTCACACATGACGGACAGGAAATTTTTTTGACCTATTTTGGTGTTTTTTTCCAATTCTATTGCAGTAAATCAATTTTTTAAAAGTATGGAATTAATCTCCATTAAATTATCTCGACAATAGTATGCAAAATATCTTGATTCCGTCAACTAACAAGGCTATAATAATAAAAATAGCCGCCAAAATGAGGCGAAAAAAACTTTTCGATCGTAAAGCACTCTCTGATGCTTCGCATCATGAGTCGTGTAATAACCGACTTCAACATACGCCCAGGAACTAGATAGCAAAAAATACTTGTTTCTAGCGATATAATTAAATTTAAGAAAACAAACGCTACCATAATTGTGACCTAAATATGATAGTTAGATGTATTCCCTCGCGGACATTTTTGTAGGTAATAATGAGTACTTTAATCATGTAGTACATACATACATATTTTTTTACAGTAAGTAAATAGTTTTGATAACTATAAAATGTAAAATAAAATTGTTGATGTTGGAAAAGAGCAACTGCTGAGTTTCTTGCCGGCTTCTTCTCGGTAGAATCTGCCTTCCGAACCGGTGGTAGAGTCACTACACCAGTCATTATTGCAAGTTGTGGCAGTCTCTAAGTGGGTGTACAATATAACATTAATATGTTTTTTTTTAATTTTTGTTTAGTTTTATAAGAGTTATTGTAACCTGTTGATTGTCCATTAAATAAATAAATTAATTAATTAATTAAATACACACAGACATACTTTTCAAAAGTGCTACTTGAAATAAATGAATTTTGATTTATACATTCATACACTCAAATTAACACACTGTATGTACGTTGTTATGTTATAATTTTCTTTTTTCTTGTACTTTTTGTGGTGTGCAATAAAAGTATACTCATTCATTTATATTGGCCAGATATTTTTTTAATTGATTAGGATTTTTATTTATAATTATTATTTTATAAATAAATATACTACGATACGAAGACCATACACACATTGCCATTTAGACAAAAAGTAAGCGTAGCTGGTGTTATGGGTACTAAGATGACTGATGCATATTTTTATGAATAATATACATAAATACTTATAATACACATATAAACACCCAGGCACTGAAAAACATTCATTTTCATCACACAAACATTTTCCAGCTGTGGGAATCGAACCCACGTGTTTGGACCCAGATAGCAGGGTCGCTGCCCACTGCCCCAATCGGCCATCAAAGCCTTGTTTTTGTAATTCTTAAAAACATCCTTAACGCAAGTAAAGCTTAAAGAAAAGTTAGAGGTGCGTGCTAGGACTCGAACTCGGCCCCCCGAAAGTGAAATCGAGCTTCCACCCAATGCGCTATCACCGCATCAGCGGAGTATTAGTAATAGGTGAAAGTAAAAAGTCTCACCTATGCTGCACCATGTTTGAGTACCGGCGGAAGGTGTCGTCGCACACGGTGCACTTGACCGGCGAGCGGCCCGTGTGGATGTTGTGGTGCTCCGACAGCTTCTGGCGCGTGATGAACCTCTTCTCGCAGATCTCGC
Organism: Pararge aegeria; assembly: GCF_905163445.1. Lineage (NCBI taxonomy): Eukaryota > Metazoa > Arthropoda > Insecta > Lepidoptera > Nymphalidae > Pararge > Pararge aegeria. The sequence continues at coordinate 18,399,418 of NC_053189.1, forward strand.
ACCTGGGGGAGAACAGGGCTCATTATGATGCTGTAGGGTACCATCTCAGCTACATCCGTGTTCAGGAGGCGTTGTAAAACAATACTGCGTTTAATAAACTGCCATTTCCTTTCTATGTTAAGAGGACTTCCACCACCATCATTAACTCGTGAGATTGTTTTTGGTTGGCGTGTTAAAAACATGCTTCCACCCTAAATTTCCAACACCGTCCTTTAATGTTATTAAAAGCAACAAACACCACACCAAACGCTTGAATATCATTAAATAGTCAAATAAGGCATATGGTGTGATTGCAAGAGATTTGAGGTACATTACCATTACATACCTTGAATGCAAGCAAAGTAACACACACATCCACACACACACACATACACGCACGCACGCACGCAAGCACGCAAACACGCACGCACGCACGCCCCGCACGTAGTATTTGGGTTTTTCGTGACAGACGTCCGAATGTTGCGTTTGCCGGTGTTATTGCAGACACATAAGGCATAACATCTACGCCTCGGACACAGGACAGCAAATTGCAGGACGTTTCCCTCGCATACTCTGCGAAGTGTTGCTTTTTTTACAGGCGATGGGTAGGTTAAGGTTTACTTACCATCTGTTGGGCTTGGTCATGGTTAAAGATGATTCAAAAGCGAATTTTAGTCTGCGACTTTCAATCTATTTTACTTTTACGCTGCTTAAAACTAAATAGGCATGATGACAGTAACAAAGAATAGCAAATATATTATATTTATCTAACGATATATGATTCATGTAGTATAAAAAACGTATTTTTATTCAAATTCAAAGTTAAATTAGTATTTATTTTCAATAAATAAAACTGCCAAATCTAGTGATCCGCCATGACAGGGGAAACGCTTAATTCAATATTATGACGTCACGTCTATATAAACATAATTTTGTACCGCTTGACCTTCGAAAATCTCTGCGTATATCAAGTATTTTGTGATTTAAAAGTATCAGTTGCTAAGTTTTTTGCTGTCAATACCAAAATCAATAATCTTTAGCTATGGTGCTAGCTTACTTAAGCTGTAATTTGACTATGACGTCACGAGTTCGGCCATGACACCCTGTGTGGGTTTTCGTGGGAAATAACGTTTTAATGCAATCTATATCAACAAAACCTTAAAATACAAATAAGATATTTTTGGATATATAATATATATCCATAGAAACTCCCGAACATCGTAGGGCAGTTTTTTTTTAAACTAGTCATCATGCCTATTGGAAGTCGTTAGTAAAAAAAAAAGTTTATAAAGCCATGAGAAATCGACGTACATGCACGACTCACTTATAATTCCGGACACCCAGATGCGTCTTAAGGTGCAGCGCGAGGTTGGTGCGCCGGTAGAAGCACTTCCCGCAGGTGAGGCACAGCAGCGGGTGGAACTTTAGGTGTGCGTGGAAAGCGATGTCGGTCAGCTGATCCACCTTGCACGTTGGGCATCTGAAGTCCCGGCGCCTCCTCTTGGTCTCTTGTTTGATGAGGCCAACCAGTGGCGGCTTGGTGTCGGTCATTGTGTCGTAGACTTGCGGCAGTGTCGCTGCTATGGTCTCTTTGGAGTCCATTAGCAGGAGATTTTCTGAAATAAATAATTCCACTATTAAACTACGTTTTCAAATCTTCTTCGTTTAAATTCATTAATTTGCTTAAACCATGGAACAATATGATACAGGTTTAGTCATTGTCTACGACAGGCAAATGCCCTAGTATTATTTAATATACTAGCGTACCCAGCCCGCTTCGCCCGGCTAGATTTTGCTTTATTTTATTTAAACAATAAACTTACATCATTAAATTTTTAATTTAAGTCTCATAATATATTAAATCATTTATTCCTCTCCGTATTCATTTTCTTCTATTCTCTTCTTGAGCGGGTGAAGATCATTATCTACACCCATGTACACCCAGCAATAGAATATAATTATAGTAAATAAAAGCTGTATTTGACAGTTCAAAAATAGGAGTGCTCCGATCGTCACCAAACTTTACAGGATTACTCGCCAGGTCAATCCGGAGATTACCTGAAAGTTTCATTGAAATCGGTCCAGCCGTTTCGGAGCCTATACGGAACATACCCACACACTTTCTCTTTTATATATATATATATATAATAAGATATTATACATGTTTAGTCGCTGTCTACGACATGCAAATGTCAAAGTATATGAATATAGTATACATTTTTAGTCGCAGTTTACGACCTGCGAACTTTTAGTATATTAATATTTTATGTTAAATTAAAACATATTATAGTTATAAGAATGTCATTAATTTCAACACTTTATTAATATAACTTATATTTTTTGTTTGTTGCTGTGTTAATTAAGAACGTCTGTTCGCTTATTGACAAAGCGTTGGGCATGTTAACATCTCCTGAGGATGTTCTGGTGTCGTTGCGTGTAACGTTCCCCACCATCGTTACACCCAACATCTGTTGGGTGTAACGTTTAAAGATTGAAAAAATTATAAATTACACCATACAGATTCTACTGCGTTTCGAACGTATAGCTAATTAAGCTTGGATTTAATGGTTGACAGTTTTTTGAGTTAACGTTAATTGAAAATAAAATCTGCAAAATCTTTTTGGATAAAATTATCAAAAATTTAGTACATACATTACTCATCTTGCGATGGAGAGAGCTATGAGCTCGCAGTATTTCTCGTGATCCAATGAGTAATGAGGAGATCCGTAGAAGATCCAGAGTTACAGACATAGCTCAACGTGTCAAGATGGTGAAGTGGCAGTGGGTGAGGTACATAGCTCGGAGAACCGATGGACGTTATGGTCTCAAGGTGTTGGAATGGCGAGCCCGCACCGGTAAACGCAACGGTTGTCAACCCCCGACGAGGTGACCGGATGGCAACCGAGTCGCAGGAAGCCGCGACAGAAACCGTGGTATTTCGAACTCCCTACGAAAGACCTATGTCCAGCAGTGGACGTCTATTGGTTCACGTGATGATGTTCATGACTCACCTTGCAAGACATTTGGATCCGGTTTCTCTTCCTTCTTGATGGCTCTGGCGGTGAGGAGACGGCTGTACGTAGTCTTGGTGGTGGAGCACGTTGGCGAGGCGTGCATGAGCGCTTTATGCGAGCGCAGTTCTTTGAGCGAAGGGAACTTGTTGCCGCACGGTACGCAGTTGTACATACGGGTCTTGGGGAAGTGGATCTCTTCTTCTCTGTAAGGTAATAGTAAAAGGTGTTTTACGTTACGGGTACCGGGATAAATCCCTAGGAAACGAGGGGTTTTAAAGTAGTTTCCGAGCGTAACGGTTGCATCTAGAATCCTGTGGATATCGAGGTTTTAAAGGGTGGCCAAAACTAAGGCAGCTGTAACCCTGAGTTGGATACTCTGATTTTTACAACTCCCGAAGCAAATAAAAACAAGTTTTGTAGTTTACAAATTTTATGGTTCGCGCCTTACCATACCCTAGAGAGAGATTGCAATATTAGAATGAACAGATTTTATTCAGATACTCCGTGCACGATGTTCCAGTACAGGATTACTTATCCGCTTTCAATACCAGGCTGATACAAGGCACTGTCGGGCGAGTGGTATGGAAATGAATCTTCTTTACAATTATTACTAACTCTGGCAGCGGTGAACGTTTTTCTCTAGAAAACAATCTTAAATCTCTCATCGTTAAGGCAGCGTCGTAAGAGAGGTTGTCGTTCACCCATTTTTTTCCGACTTAGTTTGCTTGTCCGACTACAACGCAAAAGTCTTTTTCATTTCTTGGCTTAATATATATAACCTAGGACACTCACAAATAATGTGGCTTTATATTGGAGAAATGATCTTACAAACTCACAAGCTTTATTATATTAGTATATATAGTATAGAGTATATGTGATGAAAGAATTACTGACATTGGTTCGGTCTTCTCAGTGGTGTCGATCTCGGAGCCGTCAGAGACCCAGGTCTCGCGCGCCATCAGGTCGTAGGGCTCCGCGGGCGGCACGCCGGAGTACATCTGTAACACGACACACAAGTGTTTTTAATTATTACGTCGTTATAATATATAGTAGTTATATAGCACTCCATTGATGTAATTATTCTAAGAATTTATCGTTATCATCCGCAGCCTAGTAACGTCCTACTGCTTGGCACAGGCCCCGTCTCATTGAGAGACGGTTTTCGAGTATAGACCCACCACGCTGCTCCAATGAGAGTTGGTGGGCTTTAACGACTACCTTCACCAGTTAGTACTCTAGTGACACGGGATTGACATTGCCAATTTCCTAACTCTGGACTCGTACAAAAAAATAGTTTTAAAAGAAAACACAGAACACCACGTATTATGTTTTTTTGTAACCAATGTTAAATGCAAATAAATGAATTATTATTATTATTATTAATACCTAACCATTTTGGCTCGACCGGGATTACGAGAACCCGGGACCTCACTATCGGTAGTTAAACAATATGCACTAGACCAGGGCTTCCCAACCAGCAGGGCTAGCATGGACAGGAGACAATTATATCCCCGGGGGAAGGATAAAAATGTATCTTCTCCCACAGCTTTATCAACTCTCAGAGCACTGACGCACTAGTAGAAATAATATCAAACAATATATGTGTAATAATATAATTTCTTGAAAATAGCAGTGCATTGCTCTACTGGGATCGAACGATTATCACTGACAGGTATATTACAGCTAATAGACCTGATATAGTGCTAGTCGATCGATCAGTGCGCCGTGCAATAATTGTTGACATAACTATTCCACATGACGATAATCTGGTGAAAGCTGAAAAGGAAAAAGTATCTAAATACTTGGACCTTGCTCACGAGATTACCGCCATGTACAATGTTGAGTCGACCGTTACTGTCCCGATCGTCGTTTCAGTCAATGATCTTTTCGCGAAAAGCTTCAACCAACATCTTAAGAAGCTTTCGCTTGGTTGTTGGATCAAGGGTCGGATACAGAAGGCAGTAGTCCTTGAACCGGCGCGTATTGTGAGTTTGTGTTTGTGTTTGTGTTCCTCACTCTGGAGCCCTGACCACCGGTTGCTTGGGCATTCAAAAGCCCCGCAAGCGGAGGGTGAATGTTTTTTTTTATAAATTTTTAATAGTATTTTTTTTTTTAAGCATTGTTAAGAATTAAAAAAAAATTAAAAACAATAAATTATAGAAGATAAAAACGGGAGTAAACTTCTCCTATGCCATGTTCCCGTTATTTAGCAGGTAGACACGTCAATTATATCCCCTGTCAGGGAATATAATCGGGGGATATAATTTTTGTCTCCTGCCTAATGTTAGCCCTGGCGGGCGCCGTAAAATATCCCTTCCGTATTTCAAAAAACAGGGGTTTTGCCATTACATGGCACATGGGGTGTCACATCTTATCCCAAACTTGGAAAAATTGTGTACATAACCCATTGTTGGGATGGCATAATTTTTATTAATTCTTTATAAAAAAAATATTATTCATTATTGTTATCATAATGAGGATGTTTATGAGCCTAACTAACAAGTATCTATTTTAAACAGCTAGTGTTATGGCGCGGGCGCCGTGACAAATTTCTTAACTTGTAAGCGGCTGGCTAAGGTTGAGAATACCTGCATTAGACCAACAAAGCAGTCTTACTTTGAATCACTGCTCAAATTCTCAACTTTCATAAAAAAAAAATTAAATACCATGGTTAACTATGGAGTATGTTTTGACCTAACAACATGTATGTGAAACTAATTACATAACAACTAGCTGTTGCCCACACTCTTTGTTCCGACTTTGTTACGGTTCTTTTTAAATCCCATAGGAACAGATTATCCTGGAATAAAAAAAACCAAAATTTTTGCCAAAAACTACGTTAATTGGTTGCTTAGTTAGAACATAAAGGGAGGATAAACAAACAAATAAAAAAAAAATTATTTCCTCGTCTTCTGAAATATAGGTCAAAATCATTGCATTCCTTGAAACAATATTTCCTAAACCTATTATTAAATAAAGTGGAATTAATCTAATGAAATCATAAAATATAATCAAGTATACAACCTTGGCACAATAGCCGCGCGATTTCAAAGTTAATTGTATAATTGTTAACGTCTGATAGTATATTTAATAAATTCACATTGTTTCACTTGTAAATTTAAATGTCTAAGTAATGTTAAAGTATTGTTATTAGTCCGAAAGATGGACGTTGGGGTCGAAAGGTGTTGGAGCAGCGGCCCTGCACTGGAAAAAAAACAGCGTTCATATACCCCCATTCGATGAAAAAACGACATCGAGTGTCTTACTACATGTTTTTTTAATTTTTTTTACACCACCTAACCGTTCTCGCTCATGTTGTCCTAATCCTAAGGTTGCCTGGCAGAGATCGCTATACTAAGCGATAAGGCCGTGTTTTGTTTTCTACTTCCGTCTTTGTATTTCTATTATTCTTTTATTAACATCGTGTCCCAATAATTAGTCCTTACGTCTGGTGACCCAAGACGCGCTTATTTAGCCCAACGGCTAAGTCTAGCAATTCAAAGGGGCAATAGCGCCAGCATTTTGGGTACCATGCCCATAAGTGAACAGTTAGAAGGCTTATATTTATTGTAAATATTAATTTATTTTGTAATTATCATTACCCTACAAAAATATATTTTGCGTTGGTTTATTAATAAAGAATAAAGACACAAAAAAAAATACACAAGTAGGTAAAAGTAAAATAATGTAATTGTTTTATTTCCCTTACTTTATAGTGGTGTACAAATAAAGAGTTCAATAAATAAAAAATAAATAATAATGATTTACACTCATTTCGGAGTTTAAGTACACTTTAAGTCAAAGTGAAATGGACCTAATGCTGCTCGTTACAGTCGCAAATTCTCTGCTACTGGTTATCTTTATCTATTTATAATGAACATAGACGACCATAAAACACCTAAAAAAACTCGTTATAATTAATCCGCAGTGACTTTTCCCATAAAAAGTAACCAATTCAGATTTTTTTTTTTCTATATGATCGTATTTTTCTTACGTAAACAACAACACAAACAAAACAAAAAACAAATCCAAAATGGTCGAGCCATTTTCTTGTTTTTGCGAATCGCACGCAATGCATTTATTTTTATAAATTGTGTTGTGGGCTCTCCTTAGACCAGAGGCGCGTTTGGAACCCTCCTAGCTATAGTATTAAGCTAACAAACGTCATCATCATCACATCAACCGATAGACGTCCACTGCTGGACATAGGTCTTTTGTAGGGAGTTCCAAGTTCCACGATTCTGAGCCGCTTGGATCCAACGGCTACCTGCGACGCGCTTAATGTCGTCTGTCCACCTCGTTGGGGGTCGACCAACGCTGCGCTTAACAGTACGGGGCTGCCATTCCAGCACCTTGGGGCCCCAACGTCCATCCTTTCTCCGAACTATGTGCCCGGCCCAAACCGGTGATATTGATAACAAACGTAGTTATCAATATAATATAATGGTAACTCACAATAATGGTAACATATAAGTGCATGTGATATCCACCCTGAATAAAGGATAAGTTAATTTGAATTTTGAATTGGACAGAAATAAACAAAATAGCAAAAAAGCATACGAATTAAGTAGTATTTTTTAAAACCCGTCATTTTCAGCGGGCAATGCGAATCATCTGGTCTGTGTTTCTGGGTATCTTCTATCCGAGTTCTATTCGCAAATTTCGCGAATAGAACTCACACTTCTTAATCTAATTAAAAATAATGTATCGACTTGAATATACTCATAAAACATTTTTTTATTCTATATTACTATCTTAAATATTATTTACCGTAAAAGATAAACTTTTACTTTAGGTTTATTTGACTTTGCTTGCTTCAAAATGAAAATAGCGGGAAGACGCTTGTTGTTTTTTGCACTTCAGGACTGGCAAAGATCAGTGACCATACAGCCGTATTCCGCCTCATTCAGTCGCATTATTTAAACAGAAACTAAAGGCAAAGCCAATACTGATATGTGTATTTTTTTATTTTGACGGCAGACTGGCGCAGTGGGCTTTCTGAGTCCAAGGCCGTGGCTTCGATTCCCACAACTGGAAAATGTTTGTGTGATGAACATAAGTGTTTTTCAGGTTCTGGGTGTTTATCTGTATATTATAAGTATTTATGTATATTATTCATAAAAATATTCATCAGCTATCTTAGTACCCATAACACAAGCTACGCTTACTTTGGGGCTAGACGGCGATGTGTGTATTGTCGAAATATATTTATTTATTTATTTACTTAATTTAATCTGAAATACCATTCATCAGAATGTTTCCGTAACTGTAATGCTCAGAGAATAGAGGCACAGGTCAATAATGCAATCATTATCTTAATGCATGCAACTGGATATATGTTTGCCTCCTGGAAGTCTGAACCAAATCTCAGAATGATGTTGGCAAAGATTAATTGGACAGAGACAATATGACAATCGTAATGTTCTATAAAGTATCAAAATTCAGCCAAGAGAAACGTTGCGATAATCGCAATATGTAAAACACAAGACTCAAAGGAATTTATGACGCGATTTTTTAGCAGCGAATCATCGTGAGCTACCTTAATTTGGTGTTTAAATTTAAAAAAAAAACCTAAGGCTGTCTAATTAGCCTTATTCCCCAAAAGTACAAAAGACTTTTGCGTTCATTCATAATTATGGTAGAGCAGCTCGTTAATAGTATTTTTATTAAACACATGGTCGTTATTAAAGCAAATATTAGAATTTACTCTAAAATCACAAAATTAAAATAATCCAACGTACAAAAAGAGTTGTACACCAATTAATAGTATTTTTATTAAACATATGGTCGTTATTAAAGCAAATATTAGAATTTACTCTAAAATCACAAAATTAAAATAATCCAACTTACAAAAAGAGTTGTACACCAATTATGAAGTTTAGCATCGTACCATTATTTTTAATGCCCGCCACGCAAAGAACGAAAAATACACCACTACTACGTCTTTTAAAGCTGTTTTCCATTTTACACCAAAAATAAATAATTTTGCACATTAAGGTATATTCTTTACAGGAATTTTGAATTAATGAACATGAAGTTCATTACACTCTTGCTTAATGTAACATACTATGAATATTGGCATATTCGCTTTAAGTACTGAGACTAATCATCAGAAATCATCCAGAAAGATTGTAAGATAAAAAAAGAAGAAAACTTACTCCACTCCAAGGAGATTCCATATCTCCATTGCTTTCTTGTCCGCTAAGTTCTCCCCTAGGTGGCATTTTCTCATCTGCACAAATATTCAATGGAGCTTCACTTTCGCTTCTGCTCTCACTTAACACATCTACTTTGCTATCTCCCTCACACTTATCTCCATCAATATTTTCCTCCGCGCCCATGTCTGAATAGTCCAGACCATTTTCAGCAATTTTATAGCTTTCATGAATAAAATTAGGTAAAACAAATTCGCTTTCCCTCTGAGAAGGCTCACCCCAAATATACATGTTTTCTCTGTTATTTTCTTTAGTGAATTGCGACTCCTTTTCAGCTTCGAAAGCTTCCACGCGATCTGGAGTAAAATAATCTGCATAAATGTTATCGCCGAAATAATTTTCGTTCATCATTGAAACAAACTGTTTGTTTTTAGATGTTGCTTCTAATTCAAGTAGCTCTCTATGGCTAGAGTCATCATCGAAATCTTCTTCAATGCTACAACTGATAACATTAATTGGCCGTAAAGTTGCCATTGGTGCAAGATCAAAACCAGGCTTGTCTGCTTCGTTACTAAAATCATTACTTGTATTGATTTCTTCTTTAACTTGCACTATATCTACCGAGGCTGTATATTGTTGAGAATGGTTTACATTTGATGGTGTTACAGGCTCGATGTCCATCGATTGCTCTTCAGTGTTAGCGTCAAACTCATTATTTTCGCCTTCATCATTTTCTTTTATTTTCTCTATTGAAACTGTAAGTAGAGTTCCAGGTTTTGTAATACCACTACTATTAGTAATACTGGTTTCTTGACGATGTATTTTATTTATTTCAAAGTCTTCAGGTGATCTAGCTCTGGAAGAGGATGCTACAGGCTCTTTTTCTAATTGACTTGTATCTTTTGCATTTGTACATGGAAATTTAGAGTTCTTTATCTGCAAAACCTTCTTTGGTTTTTTTACAAATGCATTGTTTATCCTCAGCGGTTTCGGTTTTCGTTGTTTATTTTCTATATCAGTATTATTAATCATACGTCTTCCGTATGTATGATTGGGTTCTGTTTTAAGAGCTGTTATTATGTGATCGGTTGAATTATCCCCATGTTCAGACAGTTCACTGCATGGTGATATGGAAGGCTTCTCATTGCAAATGAGGTCTGGCACAGGACAGCTGTCAGAGAATTCTGAGTCAATTTTAGTCTCTGATTTAGTTGACTCTTTACCAGATGCATTGCTGGAATTGTTAATAGCACAGAATGTGTTAGAAGCAATACTATCTACACTTGCAAGGGAAGGCTGTGTTGAATCATCACATAAACTTTGGTTGTTGTCATCTAAATCTGGTAATATCTTCTCTGGACTTATTGGACGTGCTGTATAATCACCTGAACCTGTCAGATCCATAATAGTGTTAAGCATATTTTTGTGATGCTTCACAGGAACCTCCACTTTTATATTACTAATGATTTTAAGCCCTTTATTTGGCCCTGGAGTGCTATTCCTTGATACAGACCTTTTCTGCTCAAGTTTTTCATGTTTTTCATGTTTTTTATGTACAGAATTGGATTTAGACACAGGCTGGGAGCTAGAGCCTGCTACAGGAGAGTCAGGGATAGGGCTAACTTCAATTAATAGAGTTTTGTCATTATTCTTTGATGGAGGTTTTTCTACAATACTTTGCAAGTATGTCATATTTTCACTAAAAATGGCTGGTTTAGTAATTAAATGCTGTGGTGTTGTGTACATGCAAGAGGTGTTTCCAAACTGGTCAACTACCATAAGATGATTTTGGTACAATGCACTACTCTGTGACACATTGGTGACATTCTCAACAGAACCCAGTACAGCAGGAATAGTTGACATAAAAGGTTTACCATCTAAATTATGTACCATCTCTCGGTAAATGATTTGGGAGTTTTGTGTAACTACAGTTGTTCCTGGGGTAAAGGTTCCTGATGTTAATAACTGATTAGTCAGTGGAGGTGCCATCAACTTTGAATTGTGAATTTGGGCGCTAGTTAAATTTCCAGTCAAAATCATGTTGTTTTGCACATTCTTTTGCACAAACTGTGATGGCGTTGGCATCATTACATGCATCTGGTTAGGTCCTGGTGTTACATATTGCAAACCACTTGCTACATTTGTTTTCATAAACACATTGTTTGCTTTTGGTAAAATTTTAACAAAGTCTCGTTCATTAGTTCTCCTTGATGTTGTGGGTGGGATGTTTGCCTGCTTGTTGGCAGGTGAAGGCATATTATATGCAAATTCAGTGTTCAAACTTTCATTCTGGGCATTATATTCAGAGCTACGGGAATATTTTATCTCTGTATCTTCCTGTGCTTCTGGGAAGAATGGGAATCGCTGATCATAGTCTGAGCCTGACAACTGACCGGTAGACACATAAGTCCGCTGTGTCTTATCTGACTTAACAGTAAATACATCAGAGCACTGATTGGAATTTGTATTTATTATATTGTCACTCTCAAATACAATATTTCCAACTCTAGTATCGGGAGTTCCAGTCCTGCTTGAGAGTGGAGTGGACTTATTGCGACTTGGTGTCCTCCTCCAGTACCTATCATTTTCACTGGTGCGATGAGATCCAGCCCATCGCCCATCATCAGTAGCGGGAGTGCGTGACCTGCTCCTGAATGACCTCTCAGAGTGGGGAGTGGGAGTCCTACTTCCAAACCCAGTACTCTTAGCTGACAGACTGCATAGTGCTTTTATGACTTGGTCTTTTGGATGTGTATCCAAATGCGACTCCAATGACATGCCACTGTGTAGGTACAGTGTACACACAGGGCATTGCACCCTCGTATCCATGTTGGGTCTGTGTTATAAAAAATATGTACAAAAACACTAATCGCGCAGGATGGCCCTGGCGAAATGAGCGACGTTATATCGTCCGGTGCGCACCGAGCCCGGAGCACCCCGTCGCACGGTGCTCGTCACGCGCACGTCTACTATACACACGCAAGGCGAGTTGCCCACAACACATATCTTCGCTATATTCGCTTTCTCGCCTTATCGATCTGTCTGAAAAAATAAAGCTATGTCAATATAAAACGTGCGAACTCGCATGACCGAATGTCACAAACCCGTTCGACGCACGGCCGAGGGACAAAAGAAAACAAAAGTCCAAGATAAAGGCCATTGATACATAAAAAAGTCGAATGCGAGAATGAATGAGATACATTTGTAGTGGTCGCATTATAACGGGACTTACCTCTTTACAAAGTTTATCATATATAGTCCATAACTTGGACGACTCCTCAGTGGATTATTTTATTATTTTAGACTACGATAATTCTAAAAATATTTCCAAATAGTCAGACATATTGTGATATTGCAGACGTCTCTATCACAAGTTCACAGAGTACTTTTGCAAGGTTCACACTTCACATTTCAATTTATTGAAGTCTTATTATAGTCTATGGATGTCATTCTAAGACACAGATAAATTATTTATATGAGGAACGCACCTTTATGAACCACGCACCAATCGGTTGATATTGAAAAAAACTAAAAACGTGCCGAAAACTTATTTAAATAAGAATAAAAAAATAATCTTATTGAAGGAAGAATGGTACGAACTGGAAGGATTCACGTTTAAGTCGCATTTAAGATTTCTGCGGTATCTAAGTTAAAGCAGGCGTAATTGAGATGAACAACTAGTATTTATTATGTATAAGATGATCTGTAAATTATACTCTACTTATTTAATACGTTATTGTGGCTTATTTTATTAAGATCTACTTAAGATCAATATGTTTGTAGGACATAGATTTTTTGTATGTTAGCCCGCCGACCGACGAGCTAGGTACTTTTTATCTTTTGATTTACAAATCTTCTTAATTTGTGCATAAATCATAAAACTTTTTACATTACAGAAAATAGCCTCTGTTATCCCTGGGCAAAGTAGCTTTCTTATGTTGAAATAATAATAAAACTCAATTTAGTAGTTTCTGAGTTTATCAATCACAGTCATCAAACGAACATCTTTTGATTTGAAAAGTATAGCAGATCTTCTGAGTATAGGCTGCAACTATGGTGCAACAGCAAAAACAAGAACAATGAACCTACTAGTCACGTGGTGTCAATTTGACACCTGTCAAATTGGTGTCAACTGTCAAGTGTATAGTGTACTTGAAAGTTGTAGTAGTACGGAGTACCTACAATCTTCCTACCTGCCTAATTTTATGATTGTCGAATTTCTTTCAATTTCGGGTTAATTTTTTTGAACTTAAATATTTGTTTATTCGACACATCGTGTTCAAAGAATCAAGTGTTTAGTTCCTATATCCCTATATACTTATTTCAAAACTATTACAGACAGAATCTTACAATGTCTTATAATAATTACGAAGAACTCAGTCGAAACGGTAAGCCAATAAGTACTTTCCAAAGAACTAACAAATCCATACATGTGAAAGAATAATAACAACGCGGCATATTCATATGATTCACAGAAATAATTGACTTGCTGCGGCAATGGCGTGACAACAATGAGAGGAAGGGCGAGGAAGTCCTAACCCTATTTGACACAATCATTCCAGTATTTAATAAACTAGGCAGTGAGAGTGAGTATGAGATTTTCTACATAATAGATATTTTTTATTATACTGAGAAAATGCCTTAAATACCACTCCGTTTGGAGATACAGAGTAGTTATGTGAAACTTGCACCCACTTGTGTGGTCCTTGGTAGACCTATAATTAAGTGTACGGGATTCACTTCTGTATTCACCACAGTATACAGAATACTAATACCACCTGGTAGCGAAGTGAAGGCCTGTGCCTAGCGTTGATACATTTTATTCAGAATTACATAAAGCCAATTGATAATTAGGAATCCATCATTAGAAATTGAAACCTTGCTACCTTCTGCACTGTGCTCTTTTAATGTTGTCGCTCCAGGAACAGTGCCATGTAGTCATTCCATAGGTACACAGTAATATAATATGTGTATTGCAGTTCTTTATCTTGATCTTTCATACTCATCACCATAATTTTAACCTCAAATAATTACATATCAATATACAAAATTCTACTCACACTAATTTCAAAATTATTCTTTTGGTTAACCAAAATACATTAAGGTGACAGTCTAGGATTACATTGTCACCTTAATGTATTTTGGTTGTTTCAGTTTTTAGTCTTTTTATGACAATTATCAGTGGACAGATTCGTTTTCCAGTTCTGGATACAGGCCTTCAGCTTCTAATAGAGAACTATAAAGAGCTTAGACCCACCATGCGGCTCTAATAAGGGTTGCCAGGTTCAGGTAATGAAGTAACAATTATATCATCTATATAATCTTAACAGCTTGCTTGAAAAAGCTGTTTTATGTGGATTTCCACTTACTATGGTATTGTGCAGCTATAATTCTATTATTTTTATAGGGTTTTTTACCTACACTTAGCGAAAATTATATTCAGCGAATCCTAGACTCATTTTTTTTCATCCATTCAACTTGTGGGACTTCAAAGTGAACTGATGGGTTGGTATTCTGGACCAATACTACACTTTCTAGCACATAATCACCACTCCAGAACCTTTCGATTTTGGTACAATTGTCATAATTTAATAAAAATATTTTTGCAGAGTACCTGATATTAGAGCAAGTGATATACGCAGCACTGGACTGCCATTACTATGAGACTGCTATGTGGTGGATCATGTTGCTCAACATGGAGTTCCCTGGGAGTCTAAGGGTTATGCGCTACAAAGCTGCCTGCTTGGAGGCTGAAGAAAAGTAAGATAATGCTGCCATCAAAACTATTATCTTTGTGTACGCACAGTTGTTTCTTTAATAGGTGAAAAATATCAGGCATTGGCCCCAGAAACAATATCTCTGTGCTCATTTTATAACAACTGAAATTAAACTAGATAGGATATTTTTTTTTAATGGAAACCCAGCATGCTTATTCAGGTGCAGTATACTTTTGCACATAAGGTAATTTATAAAACCTGAATCGCTGAATGACTTGACAGCTAATCTTTTGTGGGGTGCTGTTGATGTTAGGTAAAAAAAAAAACTAGTGTGTATGGTACATGCGTTAGAAGTTATACTTCTTTGGCATAACAAGATTAAAATCTTTTCAAAAATTTTATCTTTCGTCTTATTGTACGTTTGTAGAAAAAAGGTATTGTTTGAATTATTGCAAGTCAACTGTCAAAACTTTTTTAAGAAAAACTAAAATGTTGACACAACACCCTGAAGTTAGCTATAAGATTTGACAGTATACACTTTCAATTGTCAAAGTCTGCAGGCTCATTCCGGTGATTTAACTGATTCAATTGTACATAAATCTCAAATTTTAATGTTGAGTAAAACTTGGCTGTCCAATAATGAGTCTTTTAGTATTCCAAATTTAATTATGTTTATCATCCCTAACGCGCCAAAAGAAGTATAACTTCAAAAAGGAATTAGTTAACAATTTCTACTCATCTTTCATACTCTTGTTGCAGATACGATGAGGCGCTAGAGATTCTGGATAACATAATAAAGTCTGACGAAACCAACGCGGCGGCACGCAAGCGACGCATCTGCATACTAAAAGCGCAAGGACTCATCACAGACGCTATCAAAGAGCTGGTAGATTATTTGAAGAAGTAAGTCAGCTATAGCCTAGTGCTGAAGCCTAGTTGCTAGAAACTTGTGTGTAGGCTAAACTTATTTCCTTCTGAAAGATTTACGTCCACTGCTGGACATAGGTCTTTTGTAGGGTGTTTCAAACTCCAGGATTCTGGGCTGCTTGCATCCAGCGGCTCCCCGCGACTCGCTGGATGTCGTCTGTCCGACTGGTTTGGGTGCAACGCTGCGCTTTCCGGTGCGGGGTTGCAATTCCAACACCTTGAAACCCCAACGTCCATCGGTTTTCCGAGCTACGTGCTCCGCCCATTCCCATTTCGGCTACGTGACTCGTTAAGCTTTGTCGGTAACTCTAGTTTTTCTACAGATCTCCTCATTTCTGATTTGATCACATTGAGGTAATCCTAACATAGCTCTATCCATTTAATAAAACCATACAACCATATAATTAATTACTGGCCTTAGTATATGCCTCAGTTTGATAGACACAGGACATGTTGCTTGCATGCCCTGCAAAGTGTGGTCTATGGTTTTCCACCTACTATCAGTGTCTCCATCTTGGTCTGTCAATTATTTCGACAAAAAACAAAAAAAAATTCAAAAATCAATAATCTTCTTTATCTTTAATATCAGTTCTGTGGGGCTATATTTGTCTCCTATTTCCTTGTCCGAGAAAATATACACAGTACTTGTGGTATGCATGTTAAACCACCTGGAGATTATCCTAAATGTTTTAAGAGACAGGTGTTTGGAAACGGCTAATCATAAGTTTGTATATAGCACAACAATCAAATTTGATAGACTAAAACTTGGCCTGTCACTCCACCGTTCACCGATACATTGTGAATAAACCACTGTAGGTTCATGTCGGACATGGAGGCGTGGCAGGAGCTGTCGGAGCTGTACCTGCAAGTGCAGGAGTACTCCAAGGCCGCCTTCTGCGCCGAGGAGCTGATCCTGCACCAGCCCCACAACCACCTCATGCACCAGCGACTTGCCGATATACGCTACACTATGGTAATTGTATATGACCTTATTCCCATAGATAGTAGGGTCACGTCAAAGTCAAAGATTTCTTTATTCAAATAGGTACATAGATGGCAATTTGATGTGTACATTACATGTAAAATATAACATAGAAGTGAGTTGATAACTAAATTCGTCAACATAAAATAAAAGCTACGAGGGTTCCAAACGCGCCCTGATCTAAGAAGAAGCCCACAAAAAACTTAGCCGTTTTTCTTTTTGTTATCACCATCTCACAATGTCACTTAAAACTATTAAAGAACCAACCTGGTAAGAGCAATAATTTACACCCAATCATTTTTTATCATTGACGTAGTCCTTAATACTATAATAGGACTTTTCTATAAGCTTACGTTTAACAGAAACTTTGAACTTTTTCAGAGACATCTCCAAGATATAAACTGGTAGTTTATTGTAAAATTGTATACAATTTCCTTTAAATGAATTACTTATTTTATGTAGTCTAGCATATTGCACTGAAATTTTATTTTTGCTTCTAATGTTCAAAATAGTGCAGTCCCATCTCTTAAACAGACATACTTTTTTTACGTGACAACGTCTTATAAATTGGTTTGCCGGGTGACACTTCAAGAAACTGCGTTACGCTCCGCTCACGTTATGCGCTCACAATGAGAGCGAGTGAGAGGCACGCGCCCGCCTAAGAGCGAGAGAGACAGACATAAAAAGTGAAAGGCACGCGTCCCTTTTTAGTAAACGCTGTTTCATTGTACGCAAATGTATTGCAAGTTATTGTATGTATATTTGTATATAAATACGTATGTATGTGTAAAGGTAAAAATAAAATTTTGTTAATATGAAATTCAGTGCGAGATTCTTTGTATAAATTAATGTTTTAAATATAATTCTTTGTATAAATAAATGTTTTAAATTGTTACTATTATTTCATCCTTCTTCCTACTATACGAATGAATATTCACATTAAAATTATTTTACCACTCAAAGTCGTTGTCACGTAAAACTTTCGCCCGTATACCGACTTTACAGGCAACCAATTTTTAGTTTGAGCCTAGTCTATGCTCAGTTTTTTTTAAGTGCTTATAAAGTAAGCCAATTGAAATAATTGAATTTTGGTTTTTATTACGCCTAAACCTGATTCAATCAATTGCGGTCGTTTCTACGTACACATAACACAAGCTACTATACACTACTTTTGTAACATAATGTTAAATGTTTATTTTCTCTTTTCATTCCAGGGCGGAATGGAAAATATGGAGCTAGCAAAATCGTATTACTGCCAAGCAATAAAACTCAACCCTGATAATACAAGAGCATTGCTTGGACTATTCTTGGTGAGTGGACCAGCAGTAGTTCTCAGTTGTCACTATCAGCGGTACTTCTATTGGCAAAGTCAGTGGTGCGTGCCAAGACTCAAACTCGGTCTCAGCAAAATGAAAGCCGAAGCCTTACCCACTAGGCCGTTATCACAGCTTCAAACCAAGAGCTAGTTATCAATGATTGTAATCCTTATCATCATCATATCAACCCAACACGGGCCCTAAAGAGCACTGGTCTCCTCCTACGATGAGAAGGGGATAAGGTCGTAGTCCACCACGTTGGCCCAGTGGCCGCGTGGTCTTCCGAATTAGGTCTCAAGCTTTGCTCGTTAACAATTTTAAATCCTAACAAGGGAACTATTTGAGAGATCAGTATAGAAAGTATGGGTGGCAAGCATACCAAATTTCAAAGCAGTCTGCGCGCTTAGCTCGTAAATAAATTTTAATTTTCCCTCAGGAACTTCTTAAGGAATCGAAACAAAAGGTAGCCTATGTTCTTTTTTATGTCAAAGACTACATGCATGAAAAATTTCATCCAAATCCGTTCAGCCGTTTTTGCGTGATTGACTAACAAACATCCACACTTTCACATTTATAATATTAGTAAGATACAGTGCACTGGGTTTCACACCAGGGTATGGATACAGCAGGAAAATTGCATAAAACGGCAAAAATCCTCCTCCTATACGAGTTACATATACATTTTAGGGTAGGCAGTGCTTTTGTGCATGTATGAAGTGCACGCCACTGGTAAGATAGGATGTGTCCGGCAGGTGACGAACGCGCTGGTGGGGCAGTACAAAAGCGCGGGCGGCGCCAAGCGCTCGGAGGCTTGGCGGCTGTCGCAGTGGGCGCAACGCTCCGCCGCGCCGGACTTGGCCGCCGCCATGCTGACGCTCGCCATCACCGACTAGATCACACCACTCCACTCCACAGCACGGCACCACCTAATCGCAATTGCCTTGCAAAACAATCTTTTAATTACCTTTAATGTAAAGTGGTTTTTAATTTTGTCTGAAGATATTGTGATAGCGACTCGGCAACGCAATATTGGTCGTTTCACCACTGTGGACGGATAACATCAAACGAATTTTAGCGAGACCGTGGAATTTGGAACTCCCTACAAAAAACGTATGCCTTGCAGTGACTGAAAAACGAGTGTTAAAATAAACAAGATTATCTCTAGAAGTATGTATGTTTTTATAGTAAAAAGTGTATGAAAAGATGGTTTATGTTATAAGACAGGTGACAGTAATTTGTAGGGTGTTTTACCGGGCAGGCAGATGGTAACAAATGGGAAACTCAAATCCCATAATTACTGAAATACGTGCAAGAAAAGAAACTCGGTCGGACAAAGAGCAACCATAACGTCTTAATATTTTGTATTATTATTGGTCCAAGGGCTGGACGCTATTTAAGACTTCAATATTTTTTAATCTGTCATTCTTAATTTGAATTTCAAAATGTGTATACATAAAATTTATTGATAGGCAGGCTTTTATGGCTGTATGAAGTACTATCATCATCATTACCACCCGTGCACGGGTCTCCTTCCACAATGAGAAGGTGTTAAGGCTGTAGTCCAGGCTGGCCTAGTGCGGATTGGTAGACTCCGCACACGTTTGAGAACGTTATGGAGAACTCTAAGTAAAGAGGGACGAGCTGGCTTTCGAACTCGGCCCCGAAAGTCAAGTCGGATTCTACCCACTGGGCTATCAAATCAAATCGTTTATTTGCAGATTGGTTTTACATTGTTGGTAGGTACACAAAATATAGGGACAAATAATCCGCCTTAGATGGCATGCAAAAAATATATATGATCGTACGCTAATTCCTACTTACTTTAATAAGACTATCCTAAGTCAATCCACATTATTAAAATAAGAATAAACTTTAAGACTGATATTGATCACCGCTTTATAAATAAATGTAGAGTACCACTTTGTCTTAATACCATATAGTTTGGTAAACTTACGGAAATAAATCCTCAGAATCATAGAATAATTCTTATTAGTAGAATAAGCTCAATGCCTGCCCCGGTGGAACACCCTGTGCACGCTACTAAGCGTGTAAGTCGTGTTCTAATCGAATCGGATAATTGGATTTGATATTGGAGACAAATATCAACCAATTAGTCAATTCGATTTGTTTTCTTTGAATTATTCCAAGTTTCATGTCACGCTCCTATTTATTATGTTATTGGGTTATATTTGTGCTAATTCGGCTGTACACAAATCTTTTAACTAAATTGACAGTAGTGTTATACTTTTACCAATGATTCCAGCCTAAGATACCTAGGCAATTTGAGTTTAAAGGTTTGTGTAATAAAGTCAACGCTGTTTCTATACCCTGTACAACAATGCGGTAATGTATTAGAACCGACATCTTAACTAAAACATCTAACGCATCTATAATTATTTTGACAAATCAGAGAAGAGAGAAGAAAGAGATTAGAATTTATAGCTCTATTTAACTTCTATGATGATTGTAATATGATATTGTGCATATCTAATACAAATCAGTGCCAGAAGGATAATATGACAAAGATTTTGATTACTGTATTTATGTAAGAAATTTAACTTTGTCTATGGTGTATGGCGCAAACCTTTTTTTTTTTTTTTAGTTAATTGACTCTTATTTAAGATTCGGACATTTACCTGATTGTTATACGGGAGTGTTGATTTGTTTTAGTTTACTTTACATTATATTGAAGGTTATAATAAAATATTAAGGATATGGCTGTTTTTTTTATAGTACCATAAATTTTTAAGCGATTCCATGCGACTTTGTCGTGCAACTTCTGATTATTAATAACCTTTTTCATCGAGACTTCAGTTTTTACATACTTCAATACAGTGGCGTTCTTAGGGTTTTGAATTTGAGCAAGCCTAGTTACCTAAAGTACAAATTTAACTCGTCATGATCTCTAAGTCACCATTCTTGTTGTGCTAAATGACAAACCATATCAACAAATCTTTAAAAAACACTACGGTTAGGGTCAGCACGCGAATTATGATAAAGTTCTATGCAATGTTTGCCAAAATTAAAAAGTAATCATAGTAATCCCAAGTGTTTCTTTGAGTTCGGCTCTCTTTAATTCTTATGATGCCTGGTAATTTATGTTGTAACCAGCCGCGTTCCAACCATTTTTTTCATTAGAAAAAAAATATGCAAAAATTTACCTGTCGTTCGCCAATTATTTTTTGATTTCGCCACAGAAACAATTTGCACATAAATTGAGCTCATATTTAACAATATTTACTATAATTTTTAAGAAAACAAACCAGTAAAATGCACTATCCAACTCAAAAAAACAATAATAAACTCCTAACTAAGTAGTTACTAATCAATAACAATGAATCTGTCAAGTGTCAACTAGTTGTAACGCAAACAATAACACGCGTGAAGTTGTTTCAATTCGCTCGCTAGTCATCTTCACTAACTTCAACTCGCAATCTGGCATTTGATCTCCATACTAAATTATTAAATAATCTAGATTGTCTCTGCTAAATACATTGAAATTTCTATGAGAGAGAGCAGTATAATAAAAGCCCCATATAAGCAAATGAGTGTGAGCGAGACAAAGCGGGGCCTCCGATCGCGTACGAAGACACGCGAAGAGCGCGATAGTGATAGTTCGGCGCGGCGCCGCGCCGTTCGGCAGGTTGCTACCACAGAGACTACCTGCCACAGTAACGTAGTGCTTGCAGTAAAGTAGACAATGAGTTAATACATTATTAAGCAAAAGTTAAAACATTGAATTTATATCCTCATTGCTATCAAGTTTTAATTATTTTGTTAATTTCATTTCGGAATAGTCGAGAAAAAATTAAAAGAGATATTTATTGTAACGCAAGCCCGGCTTTTCGGCTTGTATGGTAGTACCGCCACTGCTTCAATATTCATTTAATGCATTGCCCTACTAATGTGGTATTAATGCACTTAAATGTAAAAAATACGCAATTAAGTATTTAACCCTTGTTAACCTTTATTTCTAAAAATAATCTTAAAAATTAAGTATTTTTACATTTGCTCTGTTCGATCCAATATGAATTAGCTATCAGCTCCTTGGCTCTCCTCTCTTTCCTTTCTCTCCTCGTTGTCTCTCCCACTGTAAAGTACTTTTCCCTGGAACAAAAAAAATTGATGGTAGATTATGAAAAACTTAAGACTATATCCCCTTATTATTAAACGTGGCGAATTATCGTAAGGAGTAATAATGGCCAGAAACTGTTCTAACGTAACCACATCTATGGCTAGCAGGAGAAGAGAACACGTCCAAATTGTCTGTATATGGAAGAACCTTTCAGCATACAAATTTGAAATTTTAGTTAGATGATGGTGAAACTTGTAACCACAACTCTATGCGTATGCTGTAAGTATGGTAACATGGCATTACCAAGACCTTTTTATTCTTGGTGTAACCGACAGTGCTCTGTGCAGATCATGGCGGTGGATTGAACACCGAGACACATAATTTAATTCAAGTAGTAAAGTAAGAAAAACGCGCAGCATACCTGACATCACTCCCTCAACGACTGGGACCTAAAGCCTTAGAACTAGATTTGCTCGCTCGCAATCGAGAAGTCGTTTTCGCATTACAAACTGTATCGTCAAAGTAAAATGGACTTAACGACACTAGTTTTGGAGTCGCAAATCCTGTACTTCCCATTTTTGTTTTACAAACGTTCCGTCAGAAGTCCGAGCTAGAGAATTGTAGGCAAATTTGAGCTTTAATACAATGCAATTAAAATCCATTTTACTCCGATGTCCAAGTATATCCATACTCGAAAACGACTTCGATTGCGAGAGAGCAAATCTTGTACTAAGGCTATCGGGCGGCCTGTTAAGCTTCTTGAGTGAGCTCGGTTGGCTAGAGTGACCCAGCAGGGAGCAGTACCAGTGGCTAGAGGCGTGCACTTCATTCACGCACAAAAGCATTGCCTACCCTAAAATTCCCATAAACCTTGGTAGGAGAAGGATTTTTTCCATTTTATGCCAACTTCCTGCGTCATGCATACCTAGGATTACAGTTCCACTACGTACAACGAAAGTTTCAGGGCAACCAAGTGCGGAGACAAGCCCAGGGGCATTAGAAGAACTACATTCGTTAACCTAAAACTGAAGCTACGAGGGCTCTAAAAGCGTTAGCTCTACCTGAAGTTATGCTCAACAGCATGCGGGTCCACGGGCATCTCCGGAACGTCGTCGCTGATCTTCTCGTACGTGAGCAGCCTGCGAGCGGTCAGCTTGGACAGAACCTGCTCGGAGTTGGACACCAGCCGTAAGCACGGGTGGAATGGTAGGTGCTCTTCGTTGTACTCCTCCCTGCAACGTTGGATAATGAACCCTATTTTCTAGGAGCCATGGTACAAGTTGCAGTGACTCATGGGCGTTGCATAATCTTAATTTGATCTTTTTTGATTAGATAAGTTCATTGGAAACAGGGGAAGTAATTAGTTCGATATCCCACAGTCCCATTGTCGTGTAACAGGGGGACATACCGAACTTTTTATATACTATATCCCCCTATGAAAATATCGGGGGGACTGACCAGAATCACTCGATTAACCTTGAGCTTCCTAAATCCACTGAGGATAGGCCACATATATCTTATTATTGGGTAACCTTATCTTATCCTTTCATTTTATAGAAAAAAAAAGCCCCCTGCGCGTCATTCTGTCTGTCTGGGCGCGAAAAACTCAAAACCTACCGAGCAGATTTCCATACGGTTTTTATTAATAGACAGAGTTATTTATGAGGAAGGTTTTAGTGTATAATTAATTATGTTTTTCTGTAAATTGGCTGAAATATAACGACGGTTGTTATAGAGAAAGTGTGTGGGTATGTTCCGTATAGGCTCCGAAACGGCTGGACCGATTTTAATGAAACTTTCAGGGAATCTCCGGATTGACCTGGCGAGTAATCCTGTAAAGTTTGGTGACGATAGGAGCACTCCTATTTTTGAACTGTCAAACTGTCAAATACAGCTTTTATTTACTATGATGATATTCTATTGTTGGGTGTACATGGGTGTAGATAATGATCTTCACCCGCTCGAGGAGAGATTAGAAGAGAATCAATACGGAGATAAATAAATGATTTAATATATTATGAGACTTAAATTAAAAATTTAATGATGTAAGTTTATTGTTTAAATAAAATAAAGCAAAATAAAGCAAAATCTAGCCCGGCGAAGCGGGCTGGTTACGCTAGTGATACATAAAAATATTGTACATGTTTTGAATGATCATCATTGCCAAGTTTAACTATAAGGGTTGAGTCACAATAACCGGTTTTTGTTTAAACTTTTCAATAAGAACACTCGTACAATCGAAAGAAGATAGACAGCATTCCAATCATGATATTAATCTTTATCCAAATAATTAGTATTATAGTTAAGAAGATTGATTGTGTAAATACAAATTCCTTTTTAAAATATACAAATTGAACCTAATCTTGTTGAAACTGCTAATTTACAACCTGAACCTGCACCTTCGACTTCTGGGCTTAATCGCAGCAGTTTGGGTTAGAAGTTACGACGGGTATAAAAATGCTAAAAGTAGGAAAAATGCCGCGGTATGAGCCGATCACACCGCGGCATCCATTAAATACATCAACATACGAATTAAAATTAAATTGTAACTAAAATTACAATTAAATTGTAACTAAAATTACAATTAAATTGTAACTAAAATTACAATTAAATTGTAACTAAAATTACAATTAAATTGTAACTAAAACTACAATTAAATTGTAACTAAAATTACAATTAAATTGTAACTAAAATTACAATTAAATTGTAACTAAAATTACAATTAAATTGTAATTCATGGAGGTATTATTTAGGAATACCTTTTAAATTAAATTAGATTATCGCTTTCTCAATCTTATATGGATTAAACGCTTGTTTTAATTCGCATTCGCAGTCAGATTTTTCGCAAGCTAACGATTTAAGTGCTTGAGTGGGTTTCTGGAAGTTTGGATTCACAGTTGGACTTGGAATGTGGCGCTGCGATCGGGGTTTTAGGTATTGTTTTTTAGATTCCCACTAATTGGGTATTCCGCTGCATGGTTAATATGAAAAATGTTTTAATATGACATATTCAAAAGTTTTGGAATATGGCTGACAGACTATGACTCTATTTTATAAGGACTTTTCAAATTTTATGAAACTGTAATAATTTCATTTAAAAAATGTTTCCATACTATTCAATTAGTTGAATGTAAAGAATACAAACATATTAAAAAAGGTATGGCAATACAATAATAAAGGTACACAAATAATTGTAAGAAAAAACAAAAAAAAAACACATTCCCGCCAATAAAGATATGCTATTCTTATCTATTTTGGTAAAGAAGTGGATGTGGTGATGGTGTCAGTTATTAGTTTACTAGTTTACCTAACTAAAGGGTACCAGCACACAATCCGCCGGCCCATCTCGAGGTGGCGGGCCGCGAAGTCGAGCAGGTCGCTGTAGATGTGCGGCAGGCCGTATTCCACCTTAGCCGGGACGTGGTTGGGCAGGTGCGCGTCCGACAGCGTGTAGTTCTCCCGCTCTATGCCGATCCGCTCTATCGGCTCCCGCACTCCGTACGGCGCTGGATATACAACACGATCCGTTGACCAAAGCACATGTATTTTTTTATAGTATACTAGCTGTTGCCCGCGACTTCGTCTGCGTTTGATTTTGTTTTTAAAGTATTCAGTATCGCTTAGCCTTAAGTGAGTATTGTAGTATATATATATATAACATGAACAAATAATTTGCAATAAAATAAAATTGCGACTATAATTAAAGATCTAAGTTGGACCAGACTGCTCACGGTGAGACAATTTTATTTAAAATCGGTTAAGTAGTTTAGGAGTCCATCGCGGACAAACATCGTGACAGGAGATTTATATATATTAAGATATTGCCTGCAAAGAGCACATCTCGCAACAGGTGTCCATCAATTTGAGGTGTAGGAGTTAAGCCTCATGCGCCTGCAATTACACCGGCAACCACGCCCTTAAGACTGGCAATCAGTATTGCAACAATGCTGCTTAGTGACAGAAATAAGCGCTGCCACAAGAAGCTCTACTGCTATTAAAAAACTATGTTTCCAAGACACAACCTTTTCACAAACTATTTATTTTATTTTATTGATTTATTCCACTACATGGCACGGGTCCCCCAAGAAGGTTTGAGACCGCAGACCACTAAACTGGTCATATGCGAATTAGTGGACTACACACGCCCTCGAGAACATTATAGTTATGATAACTATTTAACACCCTAGTCGGTAAAAAAACTTTCCATTTTATAATCTCAAAAAAAAAAATATCAAAAAATACACGTTCAGCTCTGCGCTACGCTGTGGGGGTTCTAGGAGCGGCAACCCAAGCATTATATTAGTAGAAGTATACTCACGGTCCGTTATAATGGCGTCGAACTTGAGGTCACTCCGCCACATGGGCAGCGAGAAGTCGCTCACTATGACGTCCAAATACCTCGACTTGGTGCCATACTGATCCATGTTGCCTCTGATGCTCTCGTCCTTTGTGCGAACCTGGTGTGCGTTTTACTCAAGTAAAAACCCATAGAGCTAGTAAGACTTTTACACTTTGTATTGTTAAGAATAATTTCATTCATACTTTAAGCCGCTGAACACAAGCGGCGCAGGAGTTTGGATTTCGGAACGCTCTACAAAGTCCTATGTGCAGTAGTAGACCTCAATCGGTTGAAGTTATGATGGTGATGACTTTAACCCGCCGATTAGAATATTTAGTTTCTACAACCAGATCGCAACCAACGGATTAATCATCGTTACCAATTTTAAGAAAAGTTATTAAAACAAGAAATTGAAAGATTTATTACTTCGTTTAGCATATTTAGGGTCAATAAAATTTAAAAAACCCTTTATTTTCTTATATTAGGACTATACGGACAGAAAGACAAAAATTTACTTTTTTTGACCTTTCTAAAGCATTTGATCTTGTTTGTTATGAAAAGTTATGGGCAAAGTTAAAAGAACTGGAGGTACCACCTGAATTGGTAAACGTTTTGAGGTTTTGGTATAGATACCACAAGAGCAAACAAACAGGGTCATTTGACCCTGTGTGTTTGTGATAGTGGGCTGGTGCTTACTCGGACGGATATCGTAAGTGTGGAGTTAGTCAGGGTGGATTAACATCTCCAGCTCTGTTTAATGTATACATTAATCTAAGCTAATTGATGAACACCACATAACACAAATTGGTTGTTCTATTGATGGAACTGTAATCAACAACCTGAGTTAAGCAGACGATATGCAAACCTTCTGATTGGCAAACCTGAGAAAACACGTGATGTGATGAAACCACCAAGTGATGCATAAATAGATTTCTTGTTTTTTGTGTTTTCAGAATACTGTTTGAGCTTCCGCGCACTCTGCTCATCACTGATTCTGCTCTTTTTCTCATGATACTATAGAAATCATTAGTTCGAGCTTCAGCAAACATCAGAGGTGCACTACAAAAACGCGGCAACCCCATGAACACTCTGCCACCAGTGACAACAACAAACCATTATTATACTGGACGCGCAAGTTGTTTTAGGCCCTTCTCGTATATGTCACCCACAACTACACGTGTAAAAGTTTGGCAGTAAGCCTTAAAAAGGGTGAGTTTTATATTGCATCGGACCACCAACGCTTTGCGCTCCCTTTCGATATCCTTCACATCCGATAATTCTTCTGTAAGTATATGCCCCACATATATGAGACTTCTCAGAGAAATACCGTTAAGAGTCACTACAGAGATGTAATTGATACGATATCCTTTGCTTTAAAAATTCAAAATTCACCTTCACATTATATGACAAGCCCA
Organism: Pararge aegeria; assembly: GCF_905163445.1. NCBI lineage: Eukaryota > Metazoa > Arthropoda > Insecta > Lepidoptera > Nymphalidae > Pararge > Pararge aegeria. Next base: position 18,427,337 of record NC_053189.1, read on the forward strand.
GAAGCAGAAGAAGAAGATATCTGACGCCCTTAATACATACATTGTTACCTTTTGTCCGACGCGCGTGGGCCGCGAGCGAGAGTGCAGCATCAGGTAGTCTATGTCCGAACCCCACACGAAGCCTGAAAGATATTCATAAGTAAAAACACGTAAGTGTGATCAAGGATACTTGCTAATCTGAGAAAATAAAGAATTTCTGCAAGATTAGAAATTCCCGAATTACCCCTGACGGAACCTCATAATTATTTTTTTACGACCTCCATGAAACAGTGGAGTAGTCTTATAAGTGACAGGTTCCTTGGAATTCATGATTTCTAAAACTTTTCTGGTCTGGCCTAGTAGGAGGCTCTTCGGCCGTGGCTTGTTGCCAGCCTACCGCTAAAGACGCTTGCTAGGACGTCGCATAGACCCCTTACCAACTGAGATTGCCGTCAAGGGCTAACTTGTAGTGGAATAAAAACAATACAACAACTTATATAAACCACAGCATTAACCACTGCGCCAGAGTGGTCGTAAAAGGTATTGAGATGTAAAATATATAAATTAAAGCAAAGAATGGTAGTAAGAATATAAATAAATTATCTAGGACAATGCACGCAACGCCATCTAGCCCCAAAGTAAGCATAGCTTGTTTTATGAGTACTAAGAGGACTGAATGAATAATAATCATCTTCTTCTTCTTCTTAGTCGTTTCAGTCTTGACAGACTGGTCGTGGTCGTCATCTGGGTGTTGTGGCTCGCTTGACAATACTTCGCCACTCTTCTCTAACGGTTGCCTTTCTTGCGCATTCATGTCGAGGAGCCTCGATTGTGGCCTTCACTTGGTCCGTCCATCTCATCGGTGATCTTCCGCGTGCTCTGGTACCTTCTACTTTACTTAAGTCTAATAATCATAAATACTTATAATATATAGATAAACAATCAGCACGGCTAGCATGGGCAGGAGACAATCATATCTCCGGAGAAAGGATATACATTTATTTTCTCCCACAGCTTTATCAGAGCACTGGCGCACAAGTGGAAATAATATCCAAATAATATAAGTGTATTAATAAACGGGGGTAAATTTCTTCTATTCCATGTTCCAGTGATTTAGCAGGTGGGCACGTTAGTTATATCCTTGGTCAGGGGATATAATTTTTATCTCCCGCCTGTGCTAGCCCTGCAGACACTGAAAAACATTGATGTTCATCACACAAATATCTTCCAGTTGTGGGAACCCACGCCTTAGATTCAGAAAGCAGGGTCGCCCATTGCGCCAATCGGCCGTCAATAATGCGGTGAATTTTATTACTAGTTACTAGTTCTGGGATGACTTGGTTCATCATGCTAGACAAAGGTCTTTTTTGGAGTTCACAAAACACCACGGTCTGATGCCGCTTGATGGAAGCCAAAGAGTCGCTGATTTACTACATACCTCCGAAGTGAGCTGCAGCCACTAGCAGCGACCCGGAGCCAACGAAGGGATCCAGTATGGCATGGCCCTGTGCCACTTGCGCCTGGTTCGCCATTAGGATGGACAGTTGCGCGTCCATGCTTGTGTTGCCGATGAATTGACGCTTCTTCAGCGAGTGCACTTGGATGAGGTCGCGTTGGCCATCTGCCACCTATAATTATTGGGTGGCAAATGCATGTCTTTCGGGTAATCGAGGTCGATCCCGGCACGCGTCTATTATATTTTAATTTAAGCCATTTAAATATCAATTGCTTTAACAGTGAAGGAAACAACAACTGTATGCCTGAGAGACTAAGAGTTCCATAATTTAAAAAAGAAAATATACCCTATGTTACTTGTTTGTTGCTTCATGCACACACACATTTTATACAAAGTGAACACATATACAGAAGAAACTTAGAAAAGAAAATAGAGCGTGCAAAGGCGGACTTATTACTAAAGCAATCTCTTCCAGACAACCTTTGATGTTAGAAACTACGTTACTTCATGATAATCTAGCTTTCCATTGGAGAAAAATGGTTAAAATCGATCCAGTAGTTTCAGAGCCTACAAACAAACGGAACAAACAAACTAGCTAAAAGATCTTTTTCCTTTGTAATATTAGTGCCCATTTTGTTTTTGTATAACTACAATTTAGTTTGTTAATCGATCAATTCTTTTTTAGCTTGAAATGTATTCTAAATAAATGATACTTATATAATAGTTTCATACTCTTAACTTTCTAGACACACTAAATAAAGAATTCATCATGAGCTGTGTTTCTCTATGTGAAATTTCTAAACTACACTAGATCAACAACAACTGATCAACTAGGTAGGACTATCCTTATCATTTATTCTCCCTGAAAAAAAGAACAATTCTACTAGAAGATCTATCCACATAGTTTAGTTTGAACAGAATTGGCACCACTGTCTTTATTTACATACCCATCTCCCAAAGAACAAATTGTGAGGGTGTTCAGGCACATTGTTGGGGTCCACGCCGTAAAATTCAACATAGGACAGCATTACATCTGGGTTGTTCAACTTCACTGGACCTTTCAATGGTAGGTAACTAAATTTCTAAAACAAAAATGTAAAAATTTACTATTGGTAAAAACAACTGTTATATTTTGTAAGCTACTTTATTTTTAATCATGGTGATTTTCATTTTAATCATGAGGTTTTTGGATGATTTTTTTATAAATAAACTTAACATAATGCTAATGATGGTCAATAATCAAAAATACATGTAAAACCCTAACTAGGTGGAACTAGGTCAAGCAAGTCATCAGGAGTCACACAAGTGGCAGAAGACAGGAGTTTGCAAACAGACAGCAGTAGATGCCCATCAGTAAAGATGGCAACGGTGATCAAAGCACATTCATAAATGCACTAATAATCTAGTGTTTTGTAAATTACACCTAAATGTTGTCAATATAAAAAAAATAGAACAGTTTGAAACTCTTTCAAATATTAAAAAAAAAATGCACATCATTGATCCATCATTTAAGATGGACCATAGGAAAGATATCAGAGTCGGCCCAGCTTCTATTAAAATGAATATTCATTAATTAATAAACACACATGCACATTAGTATAAACTATCCACTCCATATTCTTTTCCATAATACTTAGTCAAATTTTGTTTCTGTAATCTTAAGTGCAAAATATGCTGTCTAGTGCTAATGATTCATGTAAAGGAAAAACTGACCTCAATTTTATCAACCTTCTCCTTCATAGTAAAATGTTTACAGAAAGTCTCCACCTCAATTTTGAACGATTTACCACTGTCACTACAAGCTTCTAAAAGTTCTCGTGGGCAAATATGTGAATCACTATTATCCGATTTATCAGCGCCTATCCAATTTCCCGATACGTTATTGATGGAACTTTTCAGATTTTCATGTAATCGAGCTTCTGTTTTTGCGGTAGCCCATAATTCTATACAGTTTTTGATTAAAACTGACCGTGACGCGATCTTTTTTACGCATTCTTCCGACGGCAATTCCACCACCCAATATGGTTTGCTTTGGCAAGGTTTTTCGATGTATTTTATTGGCATATCAAATAGTGATAATATGCTTTGTATTTCCTGAAAGTGTTTTAACCAAATTAACACATAATTACCAATGTTTTAAGTAATAAATTTTGATGAATTTTCAAGTACATACAGCGTATCTGAAATCGACATGCTCATGGGCAAACCACATCAAATAACGATGCCACATGATAAAAAGTCTCGTTACAAGCTCTATTATTTATTTTGAACTGATAAATCAAACATTAATTTGAAAATAAATATTACATTGTGCTTAATTAACCTCAATTTTTGTTTACAAAATACAATCAAATCAAACTGTCAATGTCAATAGCTTTTTTTTTTTTTTAATAAACTAGCTTTGGGCTTCAGGTCCTAGCTTTAATGGGTCACAGAGTAATTTGCGTTACGTAAAACATCAGAAGACGTATACAAGATGGACTAAATTCCTATTCATTAGATTACATTATTCTTTATTCATTACATAAGCATGCCATTTAGTATATATTGTTTCCGATGATTGTTTTACTTTAAAGAAAGTATGCCCAAAATAAAATTACATTTTTATTTTATTAACTTTATTTAACCTTATCATTATAATATCTCCACAATATCTATTAATTTATAGCTATGAATTTCTTCTTTGCATGCCCTCTATAAGATCTTGGTATCTATCATGGAAGAAATCCAAATATGCATCTTTGATGGAACCAGAGCATGCCACATAATGTCCTCCAGAGTGTTCAGCCACTACTGGTTTTGTAAACAAATTAATTAGTGACTCACTCATTTCTGTAAATTAAATAAGTAGTTTTTAACAAATCGAACCATTTATTTTAATTTCATCATTGTCATTTGAATCTCCCGTAGATTCAAATGACAATGATGAAATGATGCATTTTCAGTGTGGTTTTTACATCTTGGAACCCTAACTTCCAACCTCAGATGCATGGCTAGTTTTTCTCCAAAATAATATTTAGTAATTTAAGTGCCTTATTACTTATTGGCTTAACACGTTGGCTGCTGAAAACACAACGTTTGTGTTTGAAAACTACGTAACGCGTGTGCGGCTCGAACACGCTAGGCGTGTTAAAATAAATGTACCTACAAGGATGCGGCCGAACACGCTGGGCGTGTTTTTCCGGCGTTCTGCGAGTGCGGCAAACACAAACGCTGTGTTGTTTATATATACTGTTAGAGCGGCCTTTACGCAACAAGTGTGTTATACGTTACCGCAAGTACGTTTTATTAAAAATTAGTTAAAGCTTTCTTCAAAAGCATGCTTATTAACTTTAATATTATACCTATCATCTTGTAATGTGTTAATTAACTTATGTTTTTTTTGTAGCAATTTTATGGTCAATTAAGTTATGGTGTTTTGGTGCACACACACAATAACAGTGCTTTTTTTGTGTGTTTGATATATGTAATATGTGTAATATGTATGTTCTCTAAATAAGTAAAAACAAATAATATATGTGGAATAATAGCTAAACTTCTCCTATTACCTGTAATTGTAATTTTTGTCTCCTGACTATGCTAGCTGTGCTGAGTTACGATGGAAGTAAGGGTTAGGTTTATAACTAGGACAAATGTGTTAGCTATTGCCACTTCTCTTTCACACCTTACCAATCTATGTTACATTTATAGATTTATTCATTAAATAAATTATTAAATTTGAAAGCAATATTTATTACCTTTTGGTATAATAGAATCACTTTCCCCATATACATGGAGTGATCTTATATGGATGTCCTCATCATAGAAGGATTTATGAACTAAACTTCCTGATCTGAACCCAGATGCAAATATTGCAAACTTGAATGTATATGGTAAATCTGAAAACAGAAAAAATCTTACTGTAAGTTCAGTGCAGTAGAAGTTATTGGAATTCTAACTTCTAAACTAAGACTATCCAAAATGTAATGGGTGGGATGATCCCAAATTATCCCCAACGCACCCAATGTAGTACCATGCTACTTAACTAATAAATCTGTAATCTCATCTCTAATGGATACATTTAATGCTGACTTAGTTAGCAAATTGACTGGTCTAATGCCAGAAATTAATATCCAATCTTATTCATAACCTTGAAATGATAGATTGAATTTAGTTGTGCTATGCTTTTCCCATGCTTCCCGATAAAGAAAAAAGCATCATCATCATCATATATCCTCCCTACTAGTATTATAAATGTCAATGTAAGTTTGTTTGTTACACTTTCACGCAAAAACTACTTATCCAATCCTCATGAAACTTTGTACACATATTCTTGGAAGTGTATAGGATACTTTTTATCCCGACATTAAGCTCCGTTCCTTTGGGAGAGGGGATGAAAGTGTTTTACGATTTTACACCATAACTCTGACTAATTGTAACCAATTTAAATAATTAATTTTGTACTATAGAGTACTGAATACTTTATTTTTATTAGAACTACAACTAAATTGAATGCCACATCAAAAAACAAGATCAAACACAGACAAAGTTGCGGGCAACAGCTAGTATATTATAAACCCATTACCGGCCCACTACAGGTCAAAGGTGGAGGAGCCCACAATAAGAACGGTCTAGGCTGTAGTCCACCATGCTGGCCAAGTGTGGATTGATGTACCTCTCAGGCATGCCGGTTGCTTCATCATGTTTCCCTTCACCATTAAATCAAGTAATATTTAATTACACACAACTTAGAAAAGTTAAAGATTTGTGCTGGGGTTAGAATTCTTCCCACCCTTAAACGTGAAGCAGAAGACCTAACAACTAGACTAGCATATCAGATAAGTGAAGCTTGAGCTTCTTACATCAAAAGGTTTTGGATTAGATTGATTATTATTGCTGCGCATAAGTTTATACAACATATTAAGCTTGTAAAGCTTTCTCAATACTTTAAGAAGTAAAGTTTCTTACATCCTTTCTGCTGCATAGCAGCCAGTAGCCCCACTAGGCAGGCACCTTGTGAGAAGCCCATGAAGCCATCAAACGGCCCATGCTCCCCCACCACATTCTCAATAAGATGCAGTGAGTCCTCAAATCCAATGGCTGGCCCACCCAGACATTTGCCACTGAATGTGTTATCCTCTGCATTGAACCACCATGAACGAGAATCTAAAAGTGGATCATACAAAAACAAAATAATTCTTCATACCTAATAGGGATTCAGTGAAACTGTACAAATGCTGGCATAAGTAAAGCTAAGCCTTCTAACAAAATCATATTATTATGAGGGCAGGTGGAGCATGCATACAACATGTTTTAAGACCTTTCAACAGACCCTAAGTCCTACTATTATACAGGGTTAAATAAAAAATACCAGAAAGCTTGTGGCCTTGTAATTCCTACCATTAAAACTAACAACATTCTGTATTATTTTATTTCATACAAAAAATCTTATAAATCATGTGATGTCACTGATATTACATTGTTAGGATGCATGATATATACCTAGATGTACATGTAACAAAGTAGAGTAGACCTATAAAATATTAAATATTTCACAAACTATAGAGTTAAAAAAAGGCATAGAACAAAAGTTATAGCTCTTCGAGATTGTTGAAAGGTCTTAATATATGTTATGTGCAAATTATGTACTTCACGTGCCCTCATAATTTGAGGTGTTAAAAACGTACAACAATTCAGGAAAATATACAAAAGGTCAAGTAAAGCTAAGCTAATGTTCAACAAGATCATATAATTGAACTCGGCATATATTCCAATTAATGAAAGTTACTTAAGATTCATGGATATTTGTTACTCACTGTTTTGTCATTATGTCTATTCAAGACGTACATCCTCGCAAAAATATTCCTACGGTACAAAACCTAATTAAACAATATAGGGAATTTCACAGCAAAGTGAATTCCTTACCTCAAATTTTAAAATCAAAATATTACCTTCTTCACCTCCACCGTCTTCGTTAAAGACTTTGTGAGGCGCTGATATGAAAGTCAGTTGGGCGTATTTAGATACAACCTTCCTGAAGGACCCAATCTTATTCCGAAACACAGTACCATTTTGGCGATATCCATGGAAAGCCAATATTTTGAGCTTCCGTATTTCTTCCTTATTGTTTGTGGATTGGTTAGAATTCGAGTTATGTTCAGACATTTTAATACTGCTTGCGGAATGGATCTTACGCCATTTATTTTTAAGAAAAACTAAGTGTAAGCGTATGCAAATTATGTTTTGTATAAAATTTTGTTTCATTCGACTTCACTTTTGTTTGCAGATTTGTCATTTGACATGTTTTGTTTTTTTTTCTGATTGATTTCTTGTAACCACGCGAGTAAGGTAAAAAATCCCTGTGAGTTTGAAACTTTAAACTTTGAACTTGAAGATTGCTTTTTTTTCATAACAAGGCTCCAAGGCTTTTTGAGTTTGACAATGAGCTTTCCCAATGCTATTAATTATAAAAACCAATTATTAATAGATTTATAACTTATTGCTACGTTTTAGAGTTCCGATTTTTGAAGTAACATGGGCTTGTTTGATATTTTAGAAACAGATTCGATTATTTGGTCACCAATAGGCACCACTATGGCATATTGGCACGTATTTATACTAAGTAATAGAGTTTAATCTGCTATTAGCGTATTGGCACTACAAAAAGCCATAAATCAAAAGCAGAAGAAGAGTTCAATATGAGGTTAAAATGTGGGATCTGTGGTCTTGTAGGTTTATGTCACTTGACAGTTGACAATTGAAATTTGGCGCCAAAAGGCCAAAAGTTGCAAAGTTGTATCTCCAAACAATAGTTCAAAAAGATTAATATTTTCTAGTTTGTGTATCACTAAATTCATTTAAGTTAGAAAGAAATATGGAAGATGGTGATTTCGATCAACGTTTGAGGGATTTGCAGCGGGAGTACCTTGAATTTTTGGACGATGAAGTAAAGTTTTTTCATAACCTAACCTTACATGTGAATATTATTGTTGCTTACCTTTTCCAGATGTTATTTTATGGTTCCTTCACAGGAAGATCAAGGTGTTTACATGGAGAAAGTAAAACTAATGATAGGGGAACAAAGCAGACGACTCATTGTAAATATAAATGACCTTAGAAGAAAAAATCCTGAGAGAGCAAAAAATTTGTTGGAAACTGCCTTTGAAGAGCAGATCGCGTTCCAGAAAGCATTAAAAGAATACGTATCATCTATAGACCCTACTTATGCTAAGGAGCAAGAGGAGTTTTTTGTTGCTTTCTCAGGAAGCTTTGGTACAAAGCATGTTACACCAAGAAGCTTGACATCAAGGTGAGTCCAATGTTTACGTTCGGTGGTCCACTACCCTTTATTCTTATTTTTTATTGTTTTATTTACCTATTATCTCCTAGTACTTTTAACCTAAGGACTAACTGGATTTTCTAGTTACAAAACATGTATTTCCCGGGATTCAACTAGCTAAAGGAATTGGTGATTGCGACAACTCGAGGTGTATAAAGGACTTTAATAGCTGCAAAACAAAATCCTCCTTTCCTTTTTCACCTGTTGACCCTAATGCTCGTAATACATTTATCAAGTCACAAAACATTAAAAATTTATAAAAAAATAAATAATTCAAAATAATATATCAACATTTGCTTTTTATTTATAGTAATAATTGTTGGACCAAGCAGATGGGCCACCTGATGCTAAGTGAAAAACCATAGCCTATAAACCAAGCAACACTTTACAGGGCATGTAAGGAACACATCCTGCAAGATGCAGCCCTATAAACATCAACCTCAATCATCTGAAGCCTATTAACATCCCATTGCTGGGCATAGGCCTCTCATAGGAGAGATTTTTTAGAGCATGGACCCACCACACTGCTCCAATGCAGGTTGGTGGGCTGTTAAGTGCTGTTAAGACTCATGTGCCTACAATTTTACCGGCACTCACACCCTTCAGACTGAAACACAGCATTGCAACAATGCTTCTGAACATAATGTGAAATATAAATAATCACATTTCACATTTTTTTTATTTATTTAATAACAAGTACTACCACAGTAATTACATATTGTAATTACTGTGGTAGTACTTCCCTGGATGAGCTGTGTTACAACTTCTATAACATAAACTTGCTCATAACAAAAAATAATGGTTTGTAATATTGTAAAATAAGCAAGCAACTAGATCCGTTTTACACAAAACATTTGCAATGTGAGCGATTGAGTTAATCAGCTAACTGGTTTGTTGAATAGTAAAGAATATTGTTCTTTGCTGGAAATTGATTCTTTTTTGAAATACTACTTAAAATGCTCTTCGTTTTTATTCTATTACTGGTTATTACAAACAATTACTATTAAAGAGAAAAAAATAATAAAGTTTTAATAAACCAAAATTTGAATGAAAAAATAATGTTCCACTTTTCTTTGAAAAAATGTTTTATAACATATGAATGTTTTAGAGTTGTAAAGCTTATGCCCTGTACTATAATTCTATAATGGGGTAGAGTTCAATTTGTTGTTGTTCACCAATTCATAGGTTTAAAAAAGTTGTTTTTTTATGTTCTGTGTTTACTATTGGAGAGTATACAAGTTATTATTTATTTGTATACAAATAAATAATAACTTGTATACTCTGTAACTTGCAGGTACTTGGGCAACCTGATATGTGTGGAGGGCATTGTAACGAGGGTGTCCCTTGTGAGGCCTAAGGTGGTACGCAGTGTGCACTACTGTCCAACCACCAAGAAAGTTATGGAAAGAAAGTACACTGACTTGACATCCTTTGAGGCTTTTCCTACTACAGCTCTTTACCCTACAAAGGTAAAACTTAAATATTAATTCAACTGTGAGATGGTGATAACAAAAAAAAAAACTCAGTTAAGTCTGTTGTGGGCTCTTCTTAGACCAGGGCGTGTTTGGAACCCCCCTGGCTTTACTTTTAAGTTAACCAATACTGTTATTACCATCCCCTAACTTAAATGGTAACATATTATATGTTAATATGTTACCATTAAAGTTACATGAATTCAAACATTTTTTGTTTAAATTTTCATGTCTGTTCATTCTAATGTTGTACTGATTCAGTTATACCACTGTTACTACATCCTCAGATAAGGCATTCGGCAGGTGCATAACTCTATTGCTGATAAAGATAGAAGATAAATGATCATCATCGTCATCATCATCATCATATCAACTCATCACCGGCCCACTACAGGGCTCGGGTCTCCTCCAACAATGAGAAGGTTAAGGCCGTAGTCCACCACGCAGGCCCAGTGCGGATTGGTCAACTCCATAAACCTTTGAGAATGTCACGTAGAACTCTCACGCATGCAGGTTTTACTCACGATGTTTTCCTTCACCGTTGCAGCAAGTTATATTTTAATTACTTAAAATGCACATAACTTTGAAAAGTTAGAGGTGCGTGCTGGGAATCGAACTCTGCTCCCCAAAGTAAAGTTTCTTTGAAAACAAATATACTTATATGCTCTGAACTACATACACTCGTCCAGGATGACGACGGCAACCCCCTGGAGACGGAGTACGGCCTGTCGCGGTACAAGGACCACCAGACGCTGACGCTCCAGGAGATGCCGGAGCGCGCGCCAGCGGGGCAGTTGCCGCGAAGCGTGGACGTGGTGTGCGACGACGACCTGGTGGACGCGTGCAAGCCGGGCGACCGCGTGCAGGTGGTGGGCAACTACCGCTGTCTGCCCAACAAGCAGGGCAGCTTCACCGCCGGCACCTTCAGGTGACTTACAATAAGAGATCAGCTGGCGGTTTAATAGATTATTTGAGAGCTTTCGCTGATGCTATATCATTTCTTGTGCTCTTTGTCTTTTGATGTTTATCCAGTCTATTCTTAACCTGATTCAGTGATTCTGCAGTCACTACATCTTCAGGCAAGGCATTTCACATTTGTGTATCTCTATTTCTTATAAAATACTTGGAAGGATTAGACGATGCCTGCTGATATTCAAGTTTGAGACAATAGCCCCTTAATCTGATAAACTTTAAAATGTTAAAATAGCCAATACCAATGGCGTGTATAGAGGGTATGCACAGGGTATGCAGATGATATAATATGAAGAAAATCCCCAGTACGAGTTACAAATACTTAAGGGTAGGGTTTTTATAACTCTTACAATGCCTATCCTTAAGTATTTACGAGTGGCATAGTGGGCGGTATCCCTGCTTTCTTTACCCAAGGCTGTGGGTTCGATTCCCACAACTGGAAAAATGTTAGTGTGATGAACATTAATGTTTTTCAGTGTCTGGGTGTTTATCATATTGTACATGGTACTAAAATATAGTACCACAAGCTGCGATTACTTTGGGGCTAAATGGGATTTTCGTTTATATAATTAATAAATAATACAAAATTCAAGTTTCATTTATTTCAAGTACGCCTAATATAAGCACTTTTGAAACGTCAAATCTGCCTGTTTGTAGTGACTCTACCACCTGAAGTATGAAAGCGGAGCCGGATGCTTCCAAGCAATCTTGTCATTAAAAAATTCATCAATTGTATAGTAACCTTGCTGTAAAATGTGTTTTAACACATTCTTTAAACTTATGCATTCGTAGGTCCAAAATTACCTTAGGAATCATATAATAAAAGCGTATACTCAATCCAACGAATGTGTTCTGTACGTTTCGACGATATGCAGATGTGACTATTTTATAACCATTTCTTGTAAATCGACTGTTCGAAAAATATATGTATATATCTATCACTATGTCCAGCATTGTACGTCCATCGTTTGGCATGATGATGACCATTGTTTTGACATGTACTTTCAAAATACGATCTAATCAATACTGAATTGTTTTAGAACAATCCTCATAGCAAACAACGTAACGCAGATCAACAAGGAAATGAACTTGAACATCACAAGAGAGGATATCAAACTATGCAAAAACTTGGCAAAACGGACCACAATGGATATGTTTGAACTGCTCAGTAAATCATTGGCGCCGTCCATACATGGTCACGATTACATAAAGAAGGCAATTCTCTGCCTACTACTGGGTGGGATGGAGAAGATACTGCCCAATGGCACAAGACTCAGAGGGTAAGTTTGCACATTAGCAGGGTATCTTTTAGAACAGCACGGCTAGCATGGGTAAGAGACAATTATGTCCCAGGGTAAAGGATACAAATTTATCTTCTCCCACAGCTTTATCAACTCTCAGAGCACTAGTGCAAGTGGAAATATAATACATGTAATGTAATGTAGGTAATATATACACACTCACCACACTCACACACACACACACACACACACACAACCACGCACACACACACTCATATGTATAAAACGTTCAAAATATGAAACCTAGTACAAATATGATTACCAGCATTCATTTTTTTTGTGTTTTAAACAAGCCATATTTATAAGGAGAGCACTGTCGCCTATAACACAGGTTTATACCTAGCTTAGGGACAGTTGATTTCTGTATATCTATGTAAATTATAACATTAATATAAGTTATACCTATTGTGCAGATGTAATTCAAATTCAAAATTTCTTTATTCATGTAGGCCTATCACAGGCACTTATGAAGCGTTCATACATATTTGTTTACATAATTGTAAGGGGATGGTGATAACTTCGTTCGCCAACTTAAATCTAAAGCTACGAGGGTTCCAAACGCGCCCTGGTCTAAGAAGAGCCCACAACAAACTTAGCCGGGTAAATTAATTTTTTTGTTATCCAGTAAATTCACCATCTTGCAGTAAATTTAAATTAAGCTATGAAGCTAGAGCAATTCACACCCAAGCTTTTTTATCGTTTAAATAATCCTTAATGTTATAATAGGATTTTTCTGTAAGCTTACGTTTTATATAAACTTTGAACTTATTGAGAGACAACTCAAAGATTTCATTTGGTAATTTGTTATAAAATAATATACAATTGCCCTTGAATGAATTGGCAATTTTGTGTAGCCTAGTAAACTGCACAACGAGTTTATTTTTGCTTCTAATATTTATATTGTTAATGTAAATTGTACCTATGTTTTATTGAACAATAAACAATTATTATTATTATTATTATTATTTAATGTGTAACAATATAGGGGGGTTAACTTCTCCTATTCCATGTTCCCATGCTTTAGCAAGTGGTCACGTTAATTAAATCCTTTGTCACGGGATATAATATTTCTCTCCTGTCTGTGCTAGCCCTGCAGGTTGACAACCTTTTTTTTTGATGTGAAACATCTATAGGCGGAGGGTAAACCTGATTTCGAAAATTTTGACCGGGGGATGCTTTATAACCGATACTAAGTCCATGACAGATTTTTATTTAATTTTTGCCTGTCTGTCCGTCTCTCTGTCCGGGCATCACGTGAAAACTACTGAACGCTTTTAAATTGTAACGGAGATGTCTCTTAAAAAGTTCAAAGTTTGTATTAAACGTAAGCTTATAGAAAAGTCCTATTATAGTATAAGGACTATGTAAACGATAAAAAAGCTTGGGTATAAATTATTGCTCTAACCAGGTTGCTCTTCTAATAATTTAAAATGACATTGTGAGATGGTGATAACAAAAAAAAACACCCAGTTAATTTGTTGTGGGCTTTTTCTTAGACCAGGACGCGTTTGGAACCCTCGTAGCTTTAGTTTTAAGTTTACGAATGTGGTTATCGCCATCATCTCACTACCGTGTAATTCTTATGTACGCATCAAAAGTGCCACCTATGGCCACTTGAATAAAGATATTGTTGACTTTGACTTTGAATAAAATTTGGTATATTTGTAGCTGATATTCCGGGTCAACACATAAGATACTTTTAAACTCGATAAACAACACAATAGTTAATTTATTGTTTCCTCGGGAAAATGGGAAGAAATTTTTTATCAATTTAACTTCATAGCTCCGTTAAATTTGAAATACGATGATGATGATGACGCGTGGTGTTCAGTGACATCAACATTCTCCTGATCGGCGACCCGTCGGTGGCCAAGTCGCAACTGCTGCGCTACGTGCTGATGACGGCGCCGCGAGCCATCACCACCACGGGCCGCGGCTCGTCCGGCGTGGGGCTGACAGCCGCCGTCACCACCGACCCCGACACCGGCGACCGCAGGTATGGACCGCAGAAAACCTAACCTCCATAATGCTAGAGGCATCAGAGAAATGGGAATCTATTAAAAAATACTTGGAAGAGATAATAAAAGTAAAGGAAAGGGACGAAAGAGAAGGAAGGTAGGACAACGACGTTAGTGGTAGGCCAAATGGCAGGTACACTAACGTTTAGAAGGCAGGAGGGGTTTTTAGTCGGTAGGAGTCCGGCACTATTCATAGGGATGTCCATGAGGATTTTCTCCTCCTAATATAAAAAAAAAAAAAAAAAGGTATGGACCGTGTTCACAATCATGTGATGTGTGATATGGATGGAAACGTCTGCATTAAATGATTATTATTCATTTAATGCAGACGTTTCCATCCATAGATTGTTAGTACATTAGTTACAATTTTTCCTTAACCACTAAGTTAGTATTGATTAGTTTAAATAATAAAAATAAATAAAAAATAAACAACATCACACTCGCCCGATTGCTACTCTCACACAGTGGCACAGTATAGGGCAGTCGAATCTGGCAGCAAATACCTTTAGAATGCCGTAGTCGCTGGTACGTAAACGTTGTAGAAGAGGTTGCTTTGTTACGCATTATGGCAAAAAAGTCATTTGTTGCTGCGTCTGCGAACGTTTAAGAGGCGCTACTAAAAGCGTTGTTATATTGAACACGCAGGGCATTGTAAGCCCGGCGCGTAAAAGTCATCCACAGTCCACCGGTATAAAAACACTGACATAACGCTTTAAATAAAGTACTCTTCACGTTTGCTGTGCACTGGCGAATCTGCTGAATAATCATAATCATAGTCAATTATTGCAAAATACACGTCAATAAGGTTTTACATGTTGGTTTAAGGTACAGTGTATTGCCAGTAATTTGGCATGCAATGTTACAAAATAGACGCCTTTTATATGTTAAGTAACTTTCATTTCTTTATTAATAAACCAACGAAAAATATATTTTTGTAGGGAAATAATTATTACAAACTAAAATTAATATCTATCTATATATATTAAAATGAATCGATACTTGTCACGTCATCACGCGTGAACGGCTGGACCGATTTCACTTTTTTTTTTGTTGTGTTTGTTATTGTCAGAAGGTTCTTTAAAAACTTTAAAAAAAAAATTCAAAAACTTGCGCGGAAAATTCGAAAATTTAAGAATCCTTATTTAAGATCTAATCTAACCTTAGCACTTTGGACAATATAAGCTTTTTTAATATAACATTACATTGACAGAGGATGTAAAAAAACTGAATATCGTTTAAAACGAATGCTTCGATCGAAGTTATTTTATAATTCATTTACTATTTCCCACAAAAATAATGTAATAAAACTGAATTTCTTAGTGTACATCACGCCTAATATTTAAAAGTTCAATTTAATATGGAGTTTTGGTGAGTTTGGATAGAAAAACATGAACGTTACTAACATAACAAGTGATATACTCGGTTATAAAGAAGAATACAATAGTTTGCGTTTTTAAAAAGCCAGCAATTAGACGTACAAACTTAAGTCGCAAAACTCGCAATACTGCGAGTCTAAAAATACACAAGAGCAAGTCAAACTGACGAGCAACGCGAAGCGCGGGATAAAGTTGCGATGCAGGATTTTTGTGGCGCCATCTAGTTATGTAATGTGGAGACCGCTACACGTACCATCCTTCTAATATTATAAATGCCAAAATTCAAAATTCAAAATTCAAAATTCATTTATTTCAAGTAGGCCTAATATAAGCACTTTTGAAACGTCAAGTCTGTCTGTTTGTAGTGATTCTACCACCGGTTCGGAAGGCAGATTCTACCGAGAAGAAGCCGGCAAGAAACTCAGCAGTTGCTCTTTTCCAACATCAACAATTTACATTTTGTATTTTAACATTCATTTTTCTATCTTGTGAGAGCTGAAAGCGGAGCCGGATGCTTCCAAGCAACCTTATCAATAAAAAATTCATCAAAGTTTGTGAGGATGGATGTATGGATGTGTATGTATGTGTATTAGTATGTTATCATTATTGTATGTATCAACTACAATAATGATAACATACTAACTCAGTATACCGCGTAGTATAATAGTAGGTACTATGCTAGGCATAGCTAGCCACGATGATTAATATGTTAGGATCAGATCTTTTCTAGCTTCTCGATTGATTGATAAATTCAAATTTTCTTTATTGATGTAGGCCTATCACAGGCCCTTATGAAGCGTTGATACGTATATGTTAACATTATTGGAAGGGGATGGTGATATCTTCGTTCGCCAACTTAAACCTAAAGCGACGAGGGTTCCAAGCGTGCCCTGGTCTAAGAAGAGCCCAATACAAACTTAGCCGGGTAATTTTTTTGTTATCACCACCTCACGGTAAATATTAAGCTAAGTTAGAGCAATTCACACCCAAGCCTTTTTATTGTTTAAGTAATCCTTAAAATTATAATAGAATCTTTATGTAAGCTTTAATATTAACTTTGAACTTATTGAGAGGCATTTCAAAGATTTCATTCGGTAATTTGTTATAAAATAATATACAAAGAAAAAATAATATACAATTGCTTTAACAATTTTATGTAGCGTTTTCTTTATTATCCACTACAAGTGAGCCCTTGACTGCAATCTCACCTGGTGGTAAGTGATGATGCCGTCTAAGATGTTAGCGGGCTAACCTGTTGGGGAGTATGGTAGTCATACCCCTAATCATTTTCTACTTGCATCGCACCGGAACACTAAATTGCTTAGCGGCACGTCTTTGTCGGTAGGGTGGTAACTAGCCAGACCAAACCAGCTAGATATTAATATAATTAAAACTTGCATACTACGAACTCGTCAGGCTGGAGGCGGGCGCCATGGTGCTGGCGGACCGCGGCGTGGTGTGCATCGACGAGTTCGACAAGATGTCGGACATCGACCGCACCGCCATCCACGAGGTCATGGAGCAGGGCCGCGTCACCATCGCCAAGGCGGGCGTGCACGCGTCGCTCAACGCGCGCTGCGCCGTGTTGGCGGCCGCCAACCCCGTGTACGGCCGGGTGAGTGCGCAACCCACCCGCTACAACTGCTTGTGTCATGCACATTCATATCGACCCTTTATTTTTTTTTTTAAACGAGGAGGAAAAAATCCCTTCGGACTTCTGCCATGTCGACCCTGCTTTCAGAGTCCAAATCCGTGGGTTCGATTCCCACAACTGGGCAATGTTTGTGTGATGAACATGAGTGTTTTTCAGTGACTGGGTGCTTATCTTATTTTCTAATTCAATTAATTGTTATTTTAATATTAATTTTCACTTTCGTTACATGAAAAGTTCCATAATGTACCATTTTTCACAAATAGCCTTTATTCGCAAAATCTGTTCTTAATGTGATCTCATTTTAAGTAAAACAAATGAAACTTTAAATAACAAAAGAAGTGTAAGAAATTTAAAAATAAGACCTTTTTTTTAAATTATGGACCTTTTTTCTGTGTTCCGCTAAATATGCCGGTGTGTATATTCTAAGTATTTATGTATTATTTATTTTTTTATTTATTTAACTCTTTATTTGTACACCACAATGAAGTTACGAAAAAAAAACAATAGAAATACAAAGACAGAGGTAGAATACAAAAGGCGGCCTTATCGCTTAGTAGCGATCTCTGCCAGGCAACCTATATATATTCTAAGTATCTATAACACAAGCTACGCTTAAATTGGGGCTAGATGGCGATGTGTGTATTGTCGTAGAAAAAAAAACATTGTCCAGTTGTGGGAAACGAACCGACGGCCTTGGACTGAGAAAGCAGGGTCGCTACGGCCAAAACTAAAAACTTAAAACTGCGCCAATCGGCCGTCAAAGGTGTTTGTGTGATGAACATGAATGTTTTTCAGTGTCTGGGTGTTTATCTATATATCATATGTGTATTCATAAAATTATTCATCAGCTATCTTAGTACCACACAAGCTACACTTACTTTGGGACTAGGCGTTGTGTGTATTGACGTAGTAAATTTACTATTATTATTATTATTATTATCATCCCCAGTACGACCAGTACAAAACCCCGATGGAGAACATCGGGCTACAAGATTCGCTGCTCTCGCGTTTCGACCTTCTGTTCGTGATGCTGGACATCGCGGACGCCGACCATGACAACCTCATCTCGGAGCACGTCCTGCGGATGCACAGATACAGGTAATGTGCGTAAATTGCGTGGGCTAGATGGAAGACAAGGTATTCGGCAAATAACTTTTTATCTCGTGCGTGGCATTGCTTTCCAACAGCAAATATTTTGAGACGGACATTTTTTTCATGTCAAAATTAGCACTTTTAGGAAATTTACTTATTTAAATATATTTATTATTTAGTTAAAGTTTTTGTTCTTCTTTTTTGTTTTAATTTAATGGTAATTGGTAGGTCCTAAGCAATTGTGGTTAATGTTATCGTATATATAAAACTAAGTTGTTGAAACTTATGTGATATAAAAATACGGCATTACTTTTATGTGTAAAAGTACTGTTTGTTTCCCTTGAAAAGCTAATAAGTAAAAAAATAAAACTAAAAAAAACTCGGTTGCATGCAGGTTTCCTTATGATGTTTTCCTTAACCATTAAGTCAAGTTATATTTAAATGCTTAAATTAAGTTAAAAATCCACATAACTAAGAAGCCTAGCCCACTTGCACCGTTACTTTGCCGAATCCCATGATGACATGTTGTCATGTGTTTAGTTTATATCATTAAAAACTTCCTTTTCTTCCTCTCGTTAGTTAATTTAATTCTTAATTTCAGAAATCCAAAAGAGCAAGACGGAGAAGTTCTTCCGATGGGCTCATTAGTGGAAATGCTCTCAACCGAGAACCCGGACAATGATGAAGTAGAGGTATGAAGAAAGAGATTTATATAAAGGCTTATAACAGCAAATCATTCTCTGCGTCGAAATATGTCAATAACACTTCCCAGTACTGTTATTCGTATTTTGCATTTCATTGGCTAAATATCAATATCGATTTATTTAGTAATAATTGACAAACCAAGCAGATCATCTGCCATCTTAGTACCCATAACCAAAGCTACGCTTACTTTGGGGCTAGATGGCACTGTGTGTATTGTTTTAATATACTTCTTAATTATCTGTTACATTCCTTAGTCTCGAGGAAGATTCCTTGCCAAAGCCCGAGGGGGCCCGCAAACAAAAGATATTTACTTCTAATTGGACTGAATTCGGTATTAAGAAACGTATTTTCATTTGTTTCTTTTACAGGACACAAACGAGTCGATATACGAGAAGTACGACCCGCTCCTGCACGGCAAATCCCGCAGCAAGAAGGACCAGATCCTGTCCACGAAGTTCATGAGGAAGTACATACACATCGCGCGCCTGATGAAGCCCAAGCTGACCCAGGAGGCCTGCGACACCATCGCCGACGAATACTCCAAGCTCCGGAACCAGGATATGATGGACAGCGATGTGGCCAGGGTATAAAAGTTTTCCATACTTTCAAAACCATATAGCATTTTTTAAACTTACCTCTTGGATACATTTTAAACCTCGGAAATGGCAGAAAATCACTAGGGATGGTATAAACAGAATTACGAAATAATATTGAAGGATGCAAAAGTATATTTCATAAAAAATCACCTTGTAAAAATAATAAACCAAAATAAGCTTATTTATTATTCCATACAAACGAATTTAAAACATTTTAATTGTTTACTTATGACAACCCTATTGAAGATAAAATACCGACACGCGCATAGTACCTTTGCTACGCGAATCGTGCCTAATAAATTGAACATGATTTCAATTTTGCATTTAATGTTAGGTCTGTATCTGATCTTTTTCATTAAAAACTATGGCAGTGGTTTACTCAAAAACTATTAGGTTTTCGGTTTTACAGATCACAATACATACATAAGTCTCAGACACAGTACATAATCTACTTCTAAAGCCTGTGTTCATTTACACGTTATATAAGGGGATATTAGAGATTACACCTCTTTCATGTTTATGAATAACTAGCGTACCCAGCCCGCTTCGCCGGGCTTGATTTTGCTTTATTTTATTTAAACAATAAACTTACATCATTAAATATTTAATTGAAGTCTCATAATATAGTAAATCATTTATTTCTCTCCGTATTCATTCTCTTCTAATCTCTTCTCGAGCGGGTGAAGATCATTATCTACACCCATGTACACCCAGCAATAGAATATGATCATAGTAAATAAAAACTGTATTTGACAGTTTGACAGTTCAAAAATAGGAGTGCTCCGATCGTCACCAAACTTAACAGGATTACTCGCCAGGTCAATACGGAGATTCCCTGAAAGTTTCATTGAAATTGGTCCAGCCGTTTCGGAGCCTATACGGAACATACCCACACACTTTCTCTTTTATAAGTCAAGTCAAGTCAAAAATATCTTTATTCAAGTAGGCCCACAGGTGGCACTTTTGATGCGTACATAAGAACCACACGGTAGTGAGATGATGGCGATAACCACATTCGTAAACTTAAAACTAAAGCTACGAAGGTTCCAAACGCGTCCTGGTCTAAGAAGAAGCCCACAACAAACTTAGCCGGGTGTTTTTTTTTTTTTTGTTATCACCATCTCACAATGTCATTTTAAATTATTAGAAGAGCAACCTGGTTAGAGCAATAATTTACACCCAAGCTTTTTTATCGTTTACGTAGTCCTTTATACTATAATAGGACTTTTCTAAAAGCTTACGTTTAATACAAACTTTGAACTTTTTATGAGACATCTCCAAGATGACAATTGGTAGTTTATTGTAGAATTGTATGCAATTTCCTTTAAACGAATTATGAATTTTATGTAACCTAGTATATTGCACTGTAAGTTTATTCTTACTTCTAATGTTTAAATTATTGCAGTCACATATTTTCTTAAATTTAGAAATGTTTTTATGAACGTACATTAAATTTTCAAATATGTACTGACTATAAACTGTCATTATTTTAAAATCTTTAAATTTATCTCTCAATGACTCTCTCGGACCCATTTTGTAGATAGAACGAACAGCCCTCTTCTGCAGCACGAAAATAGTCCTAATATCAGCAGCATTACCCCAAAGTAAAATTCCATATGACATAATGCTGTGAAAGTAACTAAAATATACCAGTCTCGCAGTTTCTACGTCGGTCATATGGCGTATCTTCTTTACCGCATAGGCAGCAGAACTAAGCCTGTTCGATAAATTATTTACATGAGGGCCCCATTGAAGTTTAGAATCTAACGTTATTCCTAGAAAAACTGTCGTATATATATAGATGGTAGCATATATTAACTAGTGGTAGTGCTTTTAAGCGGCACAATGTATGATGTGTTCCTACATGTCATCAACTTGAGGAGTAGGTGGTAAGCCTCTCAAGTCATGTGCCTGTTATTATACTATAACTCTCTTCAGACTGGAACACAGCATATGCTGCTTAGCGGCAGTAATAAGCAAGGCGGTAGTACTTCTGTCACTAAAAGCTACTACTACTATTTTGTTTGAAAGGAATGAATGAATGAATGAATGAATACACTTTTATTGTTTACCACAGATAAAATTTACAGAGATACAAATACACAATAAGGTAGAACGTACAATTTTGCGGCCTTACCGCTAAATAGCGAACTCTTCCAGGCAACCAAAGGCATACAAGAAAATCCTATACGAAATTAGTAGGTGGTACAACAAAAATTAGTGAAATATTAGGATTTTAAACTATATTAACATAAAATAAACATAAAACATAGTACATATTAAACATAACATATTAAAGATATAAAGATAAAGGAAATAGTATGAAAGCCTAATTGTACAAATTAATTACTTTAAAGAAACTTTATGAATAGACTATGGCCAAAACCCTGTAGCCTAAAAACAAGATTTGCTCGCTCGCACTGTAGGAGTCGTTTTCGAAATAAAATGTATCTTATCTGCGTTGTATTAAAACTCAAATTTGACTACAATTCTTTTAATCACTTAAACGTTAAACAAAAATGACTATATACATGATTCGCGACTTTAAATGATCGAAGGTGCGCTGAAAGGCGCGCCTGGTTGAGGGAGAGCACCAACAGCATCCTAATGATGACTGCTAGCAGGTTGGACTGCTGGTATGTGAGTTACTGCTGTTCTATATCATTTACAAATATTGTGCATTTGTTTTTTTATTATCTTTTAAGTAATATAGAAATAATGTTTTTTTTACTAACAAAAAAAAAATATGAGTCTTGGTGCCTGAAGTTGCTAGAGATGAATATATAGTTGATTTTTATGGCCTGTACAAAGAAACTTCATCGGACTTTGATATCATAATTAGAATAATTTATTCGGAAATGAGATTCTTCGGCTTTTATTTTCTATTAGGCTTAGAGGTAGTATAAGTTTTTTTGAAGGGTCATTTTGGCAAACACGTCAGCTGGGTCGTTAGTGGGTCGGTGGTGACGTGTTAATGTTCTTGCAGACGCAGCCGGTGACGGCGCGAACGCTTGAGACGCTGATCCGCTTGGCGAGCGCGCACGCCAAGTGCCGGCTCAGCTTCCAAGTCACACAGGACGACGCGCTGGCCGCCATCGAGCTGGTGCACTACGCGTACTTCAAGAAGGTGACACGCGAAGCTATTTCGTTCAAACGATTTGACCACCTTGCCTGGTATAAAACAAACTTAATGATTTCACTTTTTAACCCCCTACGCCAAAAAGTCTGAGTTTAACGTGTCTGTGTGTGTGTGAGAACGGATGAGCCTTGAGCCGAAATAGCCGGGAATGTTCTCAGCTATGTTTGATCGGTCCAAGATGGCCGCCGCCACTAAATGGTATTGCTTTTTTTTTTCAACTCCCTAATATGGGTATCAAGTGAAAGAGTTGGACTAGTAGAATGATATACACGATATTGAAAGTCGGGGGTTATAAATTTTTGTTTTGATTTTTGGAATTTATATTAAAATACTCGTTTGCCATAAATAATACAGTCCAGTCGTATGTTAAAACGGGTTCATCACCTCGTTTGGTGGCGACATTTCCTCGCGGAAATAAAAAGAATTTGTCAGTGCAGCAAGACAGTTCAAACTTTAAGATTTCACTATTTAACATGATTCTTCTGATAATTTTAGTACCCGCATAATTTTAGTATACAGATTCAAAACTCACAGGATATACAATTAACTGTTCATGAGCTACTTCCAATGTATGCTTTGTGGATTATAATTTTTCCTTTTTTCGACATTTTATTGACACTATGACACAAAAATTACATTCTTCTGGGCAGAAGAATGTAATTTTGACTTTTTTATCGTCAACCAGTTTAATAAACTCTCCCACTATTGTTGCACGAGTGGAAATAGTATCTTAATAATATACATGTAATAATAAACGGGCGTAAACTTCTATCCCCTGTTGCCGTGCTTTAAAAGGTGGACTGATACTGACGCGTCGCCAGTAACAAACGAGTATTCGCGTACAATTTTTTCATTTACTTCATGGTCATTTTAATTTTATCCCTTGCCAGGGGATATAATTTTTTCTCTTACCTGTGCTAGCCGTTAAACTACATTACAGTTACAATATAACTGCATTAGAATTTACAGTCATAATTATAAATCAGGTGCTGTTGAAAGAGAAGCGCCGCAAACGACGCGCATCCTCGGGCGACGAGGCCAACGGGTCTGAAGCGGAACAGCCCTCGCAGCCCAGGCCTAAGAAAACCAGGCGAACGGTGAGTGTGATAAAAATAGCAGTTATCTACAAATTCAGCCTTACATACTTTTTTTTCTTTACCCCCTGTACAAAGTAGCCTCGAACAGGCCTTTGTCTCCAAATTTAGACTTTCAAACTTTCAAACAACAGTCAGGTGGCAGATATTCAACATGTTTTTGGCTTCAATCTTTCAAACAATCAAGATAATATAAATGTATGTATAAAAAAAAAAAGTATAATACTACACACCGATGAATTTGAAATCAAAGCTGGCCGCCGCCAAAACATGGCTAATTCCTTTTTTCAACGGGTATCAATGTGTCCGGGGATTTTTAATATAAAAAGATTAAATTTTTATTTAATTTTTTAACCCAACTTATTCCATTCACCCATATTTGTTAAGGAGGGTCAGAGGCAGGACCCTTACGAGTTCTCATCGGACGAGGAGACGGAGCCGGTACTGAGAGCGGCGCATTCCTCACAGCCGGAGCCCTCGCAAAGGACCACCAGGTCAACACAGAAAACCATTGACCCCAATCGGTAAGTTCTATTATAATACATTAAAATATTAAATAATTTTTTAGCTTAGGTAAAAATAATAAACCATAGAAGGAATAAGTTTACACTTATTTTTATACTCTCGGCAACGGGGATAGGTAAAAGTTTACGCCATGTATATTATTTCCATTCGTGCAACAATGCTTGGAGAGTTTATTAAACTGGGAGACGATAAAAAGTCCTCTCCCTAAGGAGAAATATTACATTCAGAAAAATGGCGTCAAAATGTCAAAAAAAGGAAAAACTATAATTCCCAAACCATACATTGGAAGTAGCTTCCATCGACCCCAATCGGTACGTTCTAGTATATTCATATGATACATTAAAATATTAAATATTTTTTTAGCTTGGTAAAAAATAATAAACCATAGAGTTCTTGTATTCTACAAGAATAACTTTACTCTTATTCTTATTCTCTATCTGTCTCAGGCTACTTTTGAGAAGTTTCACTTCTGCCGTGTGTAAAATGCATTGGATTATTTTTTCTAGACTGGCGCAGTTCAAATCGACCCTGCAACAGATGTTCCGCGAGCAGCGTGTCAACAACCTGCCCCTGGATCGCATCACCGCGAGCCTAAACGAGAAGTTCTGCCACGAGGTGTTCTCCGCAGACGAGGTCGACGCGGCCTTGCAGCGCATGACGGCGGACAACCAGGTCATGATGGCGGACGACATGGTTTTCCTTATATAGTTCGTTTAAATGCAAAATACCACCACCGCACTGCGACCCTCGCATTCGTCACAGGGTGTTTTACCGCATAGAAACTTTACTGATGTGCTCTGATACATAACGCATAATTTAACGGCAACAGCTGCTCATCACAATTATTGGTTGTATGCAATTAAAAGATATAAAGTCCGCAATCTGTCACTGGTGTTTGCTACAGGGTGCACTTGTGCACCGCATTGAAACGAAGCTGAAATGTGAAACGCTGCGAATAATTTCTGTTGCTACCCGATTTAGATTATTTTATATAGCGTCATACAAAAAGCTAAATTGCAGCGACAGTTTCATAGTCACCGCAAATTTTATATGGAGGGTTCATTCGCTTTTAAGAAAATAGTGCGTTATCATTGTTGTGTTGTAATATATTTAAAAAAAAAAGTATTATCTTACAAAAAAGAATAATTTTTACTCCAATTTTTTTTTTTGGTAAAATATAACTTTTACTCCAATGTGTGTTTGATACACCTTTTATTTTACTATCTTCTGATCGCGAATAGATTTCAGCAGATTGTCACTGAATAAAAGGGTTTTCTTGTAAGAAACAAATAGTCATAACTGTGAGTGACGAAAATGTAACCTTTCCACCGATAACTTTTGTTATATAAACAAAGAAATGCAAATCTTTGTTTCATTCAATCATAGAATTAAGTATCGATGTACAAATATTAATACTGCTAAGACTTTTGTTAGTTTGTAGTCTGCGTTTTATAGATTGTGGAGAAGTATGATTTATTTTCTCAGAAATGTGCCTTGAGAATTGTTTGTGATAATTCTTATTTTACAAACCTGTAGATTATAAGAATCGTAATTGATAAAGTGATTTTTGATACAACTCTTTTGTTTTATTAATTATTAGCTGTTGCCCGCGGTATTTTCTGCGATTAATAAATATTTTTTTTAATTCCACCTAAATAAAAACCAATAATTGATTTCAAATTTGTTTATTTTAATGTTTTACGCGTGTGTGTGTGTGTAAGAGACAGAGTTTACGTGTGTATGTACTCACACACACACGTAAAGACTACGAATAATAGATATACTTCAAATATTTTTTTAAAACAAGAATGGTAGTCATACCCCTTAGTTTCTATGCGACATCGCATCGAAACACTAAATCGCTTAGTAGCACGTCTGCGTCTAGACCAAACCATAGATAATTCAGAAATTATTAATTTCCAAATTGCCGGGATTCGAACCCGGGACCTCCTACTTAAATTCATATCGCCACCGTTGCGCCAGGGAGGAAGTCATAAAGGTTTTTAAATATCTAAATGAGCTTTCTTATTCGTTTGGATACTAGCTCGATATAGGAAAACCAAGTCAATTTACTGGGATAAAAAGTAGCTTATGTCCTATCAACTAACTTTATGCCAACAATTAGGTTGAATTGTTAGTTAGGGCGTAAAGTAAGGACAAAAAAACGAACACACTTTCATGCCTGATAAAAAACAATGGTCCAAGTTGCGGCGCGCTTGCAAACATGGAATTAAAAACTCTACGTGTTGACGGAATTGTCAATCGCATAAGGATGCCAGAATACCACCAAATGTTATGAACTGTGTAAACTAATTCTACGTTAGATGAAACGTTAAAAAAAAACAAAAAGTCTAAAACATTTATTACACAAAGTAAGCTTAAATTCGAATAATAATAATTGTTGTTACTCTATACATTATTTCTTAGACTTTCCTTTACCTTTTCCTTTGCCTGTTTTACCCTGTTTACTCTTCCCCATTTTGCCCATTTTGTTAAATTTCCCCCCAAACACTTTCTTAGTTTTCCCATTTGATTGGTTATTTCTGTTAAATTTCTTGCCATCTTGATTTTTATTAAAGTTATTTCTTTTGTCATCCCTATTCTGGAAATTTCGTTTTCTGTCATCTTTATTTTGAAACTTCTTTGTTCGGTCATCCCTATTCTGGTAGTTCTTTCCGCCATCTTTTTTGTTCTGGAAGTTTCTTTTCCCCCTTTTGTCATCTTGTCTTGTAGAGTCTTTGTTTTGGTATTTCTTTTTCAACTTGTTGTCTAATCTCATTTTTTTAAAGCCCCTCGCTTCTCCGTCATCGCCGGATTTCCTTTTCCTCGCCGGATTTTGCGTAAAGAGATCTGCAAATTATTTACAAGGTAAAACAATTATTTATAAATCAATTAATTATTTATTTATTTATAAAAAAAAAATTTAAGATTGGTATTGGACATTGGCTACTGGGGTTAACTTTAAATATTAAAAACCAGTCACTAATATCATGGACACTAAACTGACGCGGACATTTGATCCTTGGTGTAAGATGGGATTGCTCACAATTATATTAATTTTGGACTAAAATTAAACTATTCTAACTTCCTAAACTCTCCTAAATTCTTTTTCTTTTTAAATTAACTTTATCTACCGTGTTTTAGAGCTCAAATTCGTTAACACTTCTACATTACTCTCTTAATGTAAAGTTTATAAAAAAAAAATTTTTTTTTAGTTCGAAGTGAAACTCGATTTAACACCTATTATGCGTCGCTAACATTGTAGGTCTTATCTACCGCATAAAATTTAAAACGTTAATAGAAATCAGTAAGTAAGTAACAAGGATATTTGCGACTCTAATGCGCATAACGTTTGCCTCATTTATCTTTGAACATTGGGAGAGCGCGCAAATCGTATAGCTATCGCAATCGAGTGTGAATAGATAAAAAAAAAACAAGAAAAAACAGTATCCCTGATTCCTGCCACGGTAGTCAGTCTCCAGAGATTTTCCAACTACGCGGATTGATATAGTGATGATAAAGTGCATAAGTATATGCGCAAACACAGGTGCAATCTCTATTTCCTCTCTCATACTCCGACGGGTATAGAACTAAGGACTTTGTGATCTACAATGAAACATGCTTAACACAGACCAACGGGGCAGCTCACGGTCCATCATCATCATCATATCAACCCACTGCAGGGCACGGGTCCCCAACCACAATGAGAAGAGGTTAAGGCAGTAGCCCACCACACTGGCCCTGTGCGGAGTGGTGGACTCCACACACCTTTCCGAATATTATGGAGAACTCTCGGACATGCAAATTTCCTAACGATGTTTTCCTCACCATTGTAGCAAGTCATATTTGAATTTTTTAAAACGCATATAACTTAAAGTTACCGGTGTTGGGATTCGAACTCGGCCCACCGATAGCGAAGTTCCTACCCATTTTATCTAGTTTTCGAAAGTTCGCGGTTAATACGTGTATATTCGCAATGACCTTGTTCGGGCTCCGCGCCGACCTCGTCCCGGTAGTACTGCGCGTCGTTGTCCTGCTCCATGTCGGACGCGTTGTGTGACTCCGCGGCCGCCAGCTCCATCAACCTGAACAACAATTAATAAATCATATTTTTTTACTCCCATGCTTTGAATCCTCTATAAGATATTCCGAAACAGTTAGCTTATTCCCAACATTAAAACACCCAATTTCCT
Source organism: Pararge aegeria (assembly GCF_905163445.1). Classification (NCBI taxonomy): domain Eukaryota; kingdom Metazoa; phylum Arthropoda; class Insecta; order Lepidoptera; family Nymphalidae; genus Pararge; species Pararge aegeria. Next base: position 18,456,227 of record NC_053189.1, read on the forward strand.
AATAACCATGATATCATCCAAACGGATGATATAATGTTATACTGAATCAAATAATAACCCTTTTTTATTTTTCTTTCTGAAGCCACAGTAATACTGAATACTGCTCGATGGGTGGTATGTAGATGAATTTGAAAAAAAACATTGTCAAACGACCCACAGTCGCAGGACTGGTGAATACAAGCCAGATCGAGTAGTATGTCTCACTATACCTTTCCAAATTAAGTACAGAAAAGCATTTTGTAGTTTTATTATAAAGGATTACGTTAAACAGATTGTTGGGTCTGAATTATTGCTCTAACCGGGTTGCTTTTTTAATAGTTTCAACTGACAATGTAAGATGGTGATACCAAAAAGAAAGCTCGGCTAAGTTTGAGGGGGTTCTTCTTAGACCAAGCGTACGTAGCTATCAGCATCATTTTACTACTACGTACATATTTTTTATTTAATGCACGCCATAATAATTTAATGTATTTGAAAGGAAATATTTGACCTTGACTTTCAACTTTGTACGAGACGGTAAGGATAGTCTTATAGAGATCCGACGAAGCCGTCTGTACAGATCAATCACATGGGAAGTGTTCTGCGGCTGCGAGAATATGACTCGCAATCCTACTTTTTTTTTTTTTTTTTTTTTTTTAAATCTGCAATCAGTCGCGAGACTATAATCAGATGTGCTGGGTGAGTTATTGGCATTTACAGACGAGGGAGCCATCGCTCAACCGTCCGTCAATTGTCGAGCACATCAGCTCTTTTTAGGCGTTTCATCCGTGGAGCTACTAATAGTGAGCTAGCAAGACGGTTGGGGTGTTTAGCTAGGCGTTCTTTGTGTTTTTTACAGAACCTGCCGATTTCCTCAAATACCGTTGGCATTTCGAGATACTGATAAATCTCGTCGTTGCGTGCGAACCAGGGAGCATCAGTGATTACCCGTAGAATTTTGTTTTGGACCCTTTGGATGCGCATCATGTTAGACTTACTGCAGATACCCCACAGCTGTATGCCGTAAAGCCAGATGGGTTTGAGCATTGCGCAATATACGAGCAATTTGTTATTGAGCCTCAGCGCAGACTGCCGGCCAAGCAGCCAGAGCAAATTTCGGAATCTGGCATTGAGTTCATCTCTTTTGTGATCGATGTGGTATTTCCAGGTCAAGCGCCGGTCCAGACGGAAGCCCAGGTACTTGACACAAGTAGTTGGAGGTAGGTCTTCGCTTCCTAGCTTAACAGGTGGACAATCACCTTTCTTTAATGCAAAGGTGATGTGTTGGGATTTGGATGCACTAGTTTTAATCCGCCATTTGGAAAGCCACACGTGTGTTGCATCGAGCTGTTTTTGAAGGGTGGAACTAGCACGGTTAGCATCTTTATTGCAGGATAGAAAAGCAGCGTCATCGGCAAATGTCGCAATGGTAACATCAGGTGAATGCGGTATATCACTGGTAAAGATGTTGTAAAGGACAGGTCCAAGGACGGACCCCTGGGGCACACCTGCGGAGCAACTGTAGAAGCTGGATCTAGCATCGCGCTGCTTAACTTGAAACATTCTATTTTCCAAATAAGATGCGAGCAACAAAAACATAGAATGTGGTAGAATTTTTTTGATTTTTACCAAAAGTCCTGTCTGTCAAAGGCCTGTTGAACGTCGAGGAATGCTGCCGAGCAATATTCCTTCTTTTCAAGACACTGTCGGATTGTGTGATATACCCTGTGGACTTGCTCGACTGTCGAGTGTTGTTTACGAAAGCCAAACTGGTGGACAGGAATTATGTCGCTTTCATCTAAGGCATTACTCAATCTCGTTAAGAATATCATTTCCCAGACCTTTGAAAGGACAGGAGTCAAACTAATTGGACGATAGGAGCTGGCTTCTTCTTGAGGTTTGCCTGATTTGTGTATCATAATAATTTGGGATACCTTCCAGATGTCAGGAAAATGGTTTAATTGGAAGATACGGTTAAATAGATTAGCCAAGAAAGTTAGGCATTTTTTGGGGAGCTCCTTGAGAATGCGAGGAGTAATCAAGTCGAAACCAGGAGCTTTTGCAGAATCAAGGGAAGCAATAGTATTGTATATCTCTTTAGGTGACGTTGGCTTGAGTGGTAGGCTCATCTGAAGATCTTGGTTCAGTATTTCCTGGATATCGGGGTCGTCTGGACCAGGATTGGGTTGAAATACAGTGTAAAGATGAGCCGCAAAGGCTTCTGCTTTTTCAATGTCAGAACGAGCCCAATCGCAAATCGCAATCCTACTAAAAATGTTATTTATACATGAATAGTAGCATATAGTATCCCTTATTACTAGGTCTCACCTCTGGTTCTCTGTCACATCTTTCTTCTTCTTGATTCCTTCCAGCGCCTTCTGTTTCAATTCTTCTTTTTCCTTCTCTTTGCGCTTGACGTTCTCCGCTTGTTGTGATTTTCGTTTTTCTTTCAAACGTCTAAAAAACAGTAATATTTTATTAAGTGAACTTATATACCTTTGCGCGTTAATCGACCCACAACCAGGTGGACAGGCGACATCAAACTCGTCGCCAGGGAAACAATTGAGCACAACCATCAACATATTTTTTTTTTAGTTAGTATAATTAACGTCTAGCCGTTCTAATTAATAACAAAATACATAAATGCGAGACCCAATGAGGAGGCCAGGCTTACCAAAGAGCTTACGTTACCCCCTCTGCCGAGGATTAAACCGAGAAATAGATGAACCTCTGGGAATAATAATATCGAGTCTTTACCGCCGAATTAGCGGTATATACAGTACCTCTTTTCTTCTCTCTTCTTCTTGATAAGAGCTTTCTGTTCTTCCGTCTTCTCCACCAGCTCGTGGAAGAGAACTTCCCCATCCATCAGACCGTCTTCTACCTACAATACATAAGAATGATTTATTTACATTTACACAATGCTGATTTTTTTACCCACGTCCTTAAATCTACATGACATTTTATTTTGATACAGTGTTTCAATTTTAGAACGAAATTTGTTATGAAGGGCGTGGCTGTCGGTGTTATTACAGACGCATGAGGTTATGAAAATAACTCAAATACTAATACCTCTTTATGAAAATTAAGCTTAATTTGGTATACTCCGCGAAAACCAGGAGAATCAATTCAATTCAATTATTTTATTTGCATAAAACTTGTAGGTATACATGTTTAGTCATACGTATTTACACCATACGTCTGTATGGTGTAATTTATAATTTTACGGCCTCGGAATAGGGGTTCAGATTGCATTTAAAAATGTGGCAGACACATTTTATATTTTACTAGATGTGCCCTGCGGCTTCGCCTTCGCTCGAGTAATTTTGGGAGGCAGCGTACTGCTACATAGTCCACACCTATAGTCATATATGAGATTTTTAGTATTCTTTCCACAACATTTTTTTATCTTACGTATTTTTTTTTTGCAATGAAAAGTATACTATATTATTTCTAATACCTCCAAGAATATGTATAAAAAGTTTCATGAATATCGGTTCAGTAGTTTTCGCGTGAAAGCGTAACAAACAAACTTACATTCACATTTATAACATTAGTAGGGATAGGGATATTTAAGTGTGTAATTTTTTTTTATTATTAATAAAACGCAGAGAAGCCAGGCAATGAGGTGGAACCTTGATGAGCTGTAGCGCAATGCGCGGGCCCAGCTCCACCAGTCGCAGTGCCGAAGTGGTCCGCGCGGCCGCCCCGCGCGCCGCCAGTCGCTGCGGCAACTCCACCTGGTTGCCGTCGTCCTCGAACTCGCTCTCCGACAGCAGCGCGGCCCTGCACCGAGCAATGCCCGTTCACAAACATTCCAAACCTCCGCATTGTTAGATATCATGATTCATTATTAACTAATAAGATATTAATTAGTAACTAATAAGATGGATCAACGTTATGTGGATATACAATGAATATGTTTGTATACTCCTTACCTACAAAGTATGCTTACAAAATACTATTTGTCTATGCCTTGTAAATAGGGATGGGAATGACGTGGATGTAAGATGTTGATCTTTGTACACACTTCGTAATAGTCAGTCAACAGACCACGATTAATTCCTATTCCTACTTAAAATACATAGACAAATAGTAGTTGGTACTCTATAGGTAATGAGTATACAAACATTTTCCCTGTAGATCTACCTAATGTTAATCTATCTGATTAGTTAATAATAAATCATGATATCCAACATTATGCCCAACGAGGCCCGACGGTGTCCACCTCCAATTTCTTTTTAATTTTCATCAAAACACCAATATGTATATTAATAACATATGTATATGCATAATACTAGCTGTTGCCCACGATTGAGCCCGCGATTATTTGGGGTTCTCAAAATAACCCAGTAACCTACTAGGTAATTAACGCTTAAGCTACCATAGGTGTGCAAAATTTCACCAAGATTCAGCCGCTGAGCCGAAACTAAATTAAAGAAAAGATTAAAGCGTACAAACTTAACCTCATTAATTAATACACTTTTATTGTACAACACAGAGAAAATTGCAAATACAATAGAACTACACACAGGTACAATTTGGTGCCTGACTGTTACATAGCACTAACAAACCAAAGAAAGAAAAATAATCTAGTTACCGACCATAATACCTAACCTACAAATATACACGCTCGGACTTACAAAGTTCACCCTTAAGTCACAACCTCTTGACCCATCACAGGAGTCCAAATAAAACAAATATAAAATCTTTTTATCATTAATGGTTTTGGATACTTACTTATCAAAGAATTCTGACATATCCTTGCATCGATTGAGATTTGGTATTTTTCCTTGCACCATCTGTAAGGGCATTCATATACAATTTGAAAATAAAAAACTGAAATATTTAGAGGTACGTTATTTACTGTCTCTGAGACTTATCTCTGAAACCGAAACGCTGATAGTTTTAAATAAACCGTGGCCATAATTTTTCATGAAAGAAATCAGATACAGCCATAGCTTAGGTACTATGCGCGTGTCAGTCTTTAATCTTCCATAGGGTTTTATAAATAAACACTTACAATGTTTTGGATTAGTTTGTATGGAAAAATAAATATGTATGTTTCTTTGGATTTAATATTTTTACAGGGTGATTTCTTATGAAATATACTCGTGCACCCTTTAAGTATTTCATAATTCGCTAACTCGTTTATAGTATGTAAATAAATACTCTTTTAATTGCAATGTTTAACCAACAGTGGATAAAACGGTTTCGCGAGAAAACAAATTAAATATAGTTGTAATATATGTAATAAATTAAGTATAGAATGTTATGCATTACTGTTTTCTAAAACATTTTCGTACCTACTTAAATATAGCTTACTTTACCTACATATCAGTACATTTTGTGTTCTGGATTTTTATCTATACATCAAACACACACGTCATTGTGATGCTCTAATATAGCCTACCACCATTAACTAGCACAAAATATATCAACACCCTGATAAAGTAAAAATGGCATTTAAAAACCCACTCTTATATGACTTTCATAATGCGTCAATACAAGTGTAAACATCGTAATTTATTCGTACTATAGCGGTCCCTCGCGACTTAAGTCGTTCAGTTGATTTCACAACACATTACTGACCCCCAAGACACGGGATATACTAGTTTGGGGGTCCAGAGTAAATCCATAAAAGGAGAAAAAAAAAAAACTATTACATCGGTACTGTTGTCATGTTCATGAATTGGGACATGAAATGCAATAAAAAAATATCTGATTGGTTTCCAAGGTCAGCACATTCAAACATCTATACTAACTGTAATATTTTATAATACAAATATAGATTAAATGTTCCAAATATTACCTTTTTTGTTCCCTTATTGAGCCCCACAGGCGTGGCCCTGATGACGTAATGCCGGAGATCGATTAGTTTTGTTGAAGGGTTGTAGTTCATTAAAACGCAGCGTCGGATGTTTTTTAGTTTGACCTTGTTTAAAGAGAAAGACTAGTTAAGTCCTAATGAGTTTTAGGATGAAAAAAAAATTGAGTTTCACTCATCAATTAATATTTAAGTTACGGTTTAATGTAAAAATGCTTTAGTACATAAAATAATACATTGGCTACTGCTCAATGAACTACTTTACAAGTATTTTTAATTGGGTTATGGAGGGTAGAGGTAAGGAGAGTCATCTTATATGGGAGAAAAGTTGAAAAAGTGTCCAGTTGTTGCACTAAATAACAGTTCAAAAATCCTCCACAATGGCGCTGGTGGATGCACAGGGTATGGTATGAATGTAGCAATCGTAGATGAATTGAAGTATGCCGAGTTAAAAAATTTAATGTCATTATCGACTAAAGTAGTTAATTATTGAGAATTTCAACAACTTACGTTGTACAAAATATTGTGGTAAATATAACCTTACAGATTTATTATAACCAAACGTGCGTTTAGAGTGATTTTATTTCGTAAACAGTAAATAGTACGGTATTTATATTTGGCGCTTCTTTTAAGAGTTACCCTGATGCAAATGTGGCGCCATCCTAATTTAATACATTTTGACGACACTTTTTCATATACACAGATGACTCTCCTTACCTCTACCCTCCATAAATTGGGTAGAAAAGGGGAGTTCTTAAAGTAGGAAGGAGAGATATTTGTCATTCTTTTTTTTACTGCATTATTTCAAAGGTGATACGATAATGTTAATAAATGGACTCTCATTCGCTTGTACGCAAATTTTTGATGACGACAAAATTGCTCTTGTTCCTTGCTGGCTTCAATTTCAATGTATCGTGTAAAGTCACAAAACTAGACAGAATGAAATTTTCAAAGTTATAATAAACATACAGACACACCAGACCATTTCAACAAAAAAATGACGGCCGATTAGCACAGTGCGCCCCTGCTCAAGGTTCACTACCTTGCTTTATGAGTCCAAAGCTGTGGGTTTGATTCCCACCACTGGAAAATGTTTGTGGGTGTTTATCCATAAGTATTATTATAAGTTTTTGTGTATAGTATCCTTAAAAATATTTATCAGTCATCTTATTGCCCATAACATAGGCTACACTTACTTTGGGGTTAGATGGTTTGGGGTGTATGTATATATATATATATATATATATATATATATATATATAACTAGCGTACATATAACTATATAGTACTCACTGTAGTGATGTTGATGGTGGGGAACATATTCTGGAACATGGTGGCCATCAGCTTCATGTGCATGCCTTCACCCGAGAAGCTGTTCAGCACTATCAGTGGCGCGCTCTGAAATGCGCGCGAGATGACATACTGCTTGCGGAGAGAAGACACCACATCCCGGGACAAACTATACTGCAAACAAACATGATAAATAAAGTTTTCAAGAAAAAGCAGTTTGCAAACGCACAAGACAAAAAGATTAGTAACTTACATTATGTATTCGGAAAGTAAGCGTGGGGCCTCTGGGCATTCGAGACAGTCTCATGTAGGAGCCCAGCTCGGTCTCCGTGAACAGCATTAGGTGGGATACATGTAAGTACCCAGACACTGACAGGAAGTCTTTTATTGTGTTCTTTTTACGCTCCTGAAATATTTATTATTATTAAATTTTGTAGTTACATTAATAGTTTAAAATATTATATATTTTTTTGTGGGCACAAATTAGCCAACAGAGTTGTAGGCAACCTTTTAAATAAAGTGAGTAGCAGACTTTTTTTTTATATTGCCCTGTAATTGGGCTTTGAGATAATTCATCATTTACTTAATCTATTTCTATGAGGTAAGACAAGATAATGGGTAGAACTAATTAACCTAGCTTAGCAGGATTCTTAACCTATCATTCAAACATGAAAACCATTATGTTGAAACCAAGATTGACATCAATTTCAGTGAACTGCCTATAAAATAACAAATATACAAATATCTAGACAGCCTATCATAGTACAGTAAACAGCTTTGGCTTTCGGAAAAATTAACCTTATACAAAAATAAGATTAAAAACTACTAAGCTGGTTAACTAACCTGGACATCTACAATTAGCTGTATATAAGTGTAATGAAACTAGCACATTCTATCTATCTGTGACGAATTAATAATAATAATAAATAAATAAATATACTACAATACACACAACGCCACCTAGCCCCAAAGTAAGCGTAGCTTGGGTTATGGGTACTAAGATGCCTGATTTATGCTCATCACACAAACATTTTCCATTAGTGAGAATCGAATCCACGGGCTTGGGCTCAGAAAGCAGGGTCGCTGCAAACTGCGCCAATCGGTCGTCAATTATATATTACTACTGTAGTTTTTTTACATTTTTCTAAAAAACTCTTCAGGATGTTATAACTTTGGTCTTTAGAACAGGTACGCAAAGTCTAGGAAATGGAAAGTCAAATATGGAAAGTCTAGGAAAATTTAACATGTTGCCATTGGCACTGGATTGGACAGGAGCTCTGGTTTGACCGCTGTAAGTTTAAAATTTCGGTGCTATTATTGACTGTACAAAATCCACTGATAACTGTTAATATAAGGAAATATCTTCCTACGTACTTACTTTAAGCTGCGACGCTGTGAACGGCTCCATAATCTTCCTAAAGTCTTTAGCTAAGTCCATTAGATCCTTTGAACACTTTCCCCGATGAATTACGAAAGAATGGGGCGCTTTTACTAAATGTTCGGGCTCTAGGGAGCCTTTAGTAGCCGTGTTTTTCTTTGCACATTTTCCTTTTCGTTTACCCATCGTTTTCGATTTTAATTAACAATGTACACCTTAACAGTTGTTCATAAATATTAGATTTAGAGGTTACGGTATTATTGTGGAAAACACGCTCGAAACCTGTCAAGTGTCAACTGTCAATGTCACAGATTAGTAATTGTCAATGTCACACCTAAAAGACGGAAAACTTATAATAAATCATAGAAAATTTAAAATACTTATTTAAAATACTGAGGAAACATAAATGTATATGTCTATTGGAATACTAAGAAAATGAGTACGCATCAAAAGTGCCACCTATGGGCCTACTTGAATAAAGATATTTTTGACTTTGACTATAGCACCACAGATGATATTTATATATATTAAAAATCATCCAATAATCACTTGTTTGATGATTTCCTGAGTAAAGCTCAGATTGACTGACTTCTTCTGTCGTAGCTTCAGCTTAGGCTGAGATTTAGTGTAGGTTCTTAGGCTTTACTCAATCATATGAAACATAAATACGCTATGTTTTCTCATACTTTTCCAACAGATAACAGACAGTTCCTTTTAAATTTACGAACGAGACAAAGCACTTAACTGCTCCAACGCTACAGCCTGTGTATTATTACGGTGGAAAGAGAATATGATCTCTAAGCTTTACTGTGACCCTTCACCACGCGTCTAACCTTTTTATAAGGTAAATAAAAAAGACACAAAACAAATCAAAACAGTTTTATTGCCTGCCAGTTCTTTCCAATTTTTACGCTTACTCGTGAAATACTACATAATACAATATTTTCGAAGAATCATTACATGTTGTTAACATTAAATTATTCTTAATAATCATGACTGCATGTTTAATTTATAAAACTAAATAATTATATACAAAAACCCATAAATAATGAACTTAATAAGTGGTTAGGGTTGTCATATCAATTGTTATCTTTACCTACTAATAATAAACTTATAGTTGTTTCTTGTGTAAGATAAATTAGTCGTGCGTTGTAGTAGCATCAATGTACAGTTGTGCAAGATGCTTTTAGGACTATCCTTTTTCTTCTTTTGAATTATGGCTTTTCGTAGTGCCAAAACAGCACAATGTACTTTACCAGTGTCAAGTAGCTTGGAAAAGGCACGAACTAGAGTGATCAGTAAAGAAAAAAAAAATCTATCTCATAACCTCATCCTGCAACAGCAGTTGCTAGTAAAATTAACGCATGAAGTGTAGTGTAGTGTAGTTACTATCCTTGAAAAGAGTACATTCAGTTGGCAACCCTAACTTTCATATTTTCGCAGTACTCCATAATTAACATAATAATAATATAATAATAATGTTTTCCAGCAGTCAGTGGCGTTCAGTGTGTTCAATCAGGTTAAGCAGTATTCAGAAAGGTGATATAAAATGGTAAAAAATAATTATATTTATATTTAAAAAAACTTAGAAGGTAGAAAGTGTTTAAATTAAGCAAACGCCACTGACTACTACTGACGGTAGCTGAGTAAGAGTATCCAGTAACGTTATAGATCACAGCGCATCTCAGCGATAGACAATAATCTGATTGGTGGAAAAATGTCAACATAAGAATAACTAATGCAGCTGTGGAATAACTTAAATCAGAATAAAAAAGATGGTTACCATAGTTGTTCTAAGAATCAAACTTAAAAGTAGGTAACTACCTAGTACGATGGTATGGTAAATATAATATTATTTTTTTAATTAAGGATTAACCATCAAGTGTTTAACAGTTCAAAGATTATAGTGCCTTCTCTCGCTAAGGATCTCAATTCGCAATAATTGAATGTAGACATATTGTCTGGTACTAGATGTCATCGCAGTCGATAAGATTAAAAAAAAAGTAACATGTCAAAAACATGTCAAATCTGAAAGGAATTTGCAGGATTTAAATCTGTCAGTTTAGAAAATCATAAAATATCATTACGGCAGAGTAAAAGGAGTTTGCGTCGCAGCGAAATATTTCATTCTTTACCATGGACTAAATATTTTTCAATGAACAAATATAATGGCACCGAGTCATTGGTGCGTAAAAGAGTACGATATTAAGTACTAGCCTCGCAAAGCCTGCGTAAAAGAGTACGATATAAAGTACTAGCCTCGCAAAGCCTGCGTAAAAGAGTACGATATAAAGTACTAGCCTCGCAAAGCCTGCGTAAAAGAGTACGATATAAAGTACTAGCCTCGCAAAGCCTCAGGGTTGCCAAAATTATAGCAGCTCTTGTAATCTCGTATTCATGGGTTTTATACAGTACAAAGTTGTTAAGTTTGCTCCTTTTAGCTATTAACCGTTCTTACAAGGTTATATCGAGTGACTAAATGTCAAAAATAATTAGTCCATTCATGGTCTGTGGTATAATCATTACTCTGAGAGGTACTGCGTTTTTTGTTTTCGAACTGTAAAAAAAATTTAGTTTGGCAACCTTTAATAAAAACTTCTTTATTTAGTTATTCTTATGCCCTGCTATGCTACTACACTAGACGTAAAAGTACGTTTAAGAAAGTTACTTCCAATGAACAAAATAATGAAAATAATAAGAATCCTTGAACTCTACCGGGGTTTATTTAATTTCTCTAAGCTATAGTGCATTGACGTGCAATTTGAAAAATGGTCCTAACACTATTATTAATTTAAAATTAGGAAAGAAAGAACATTCTATTTGGTAACGAGTTATTAATTTTTTTTAAATATCATTAGCTGTTTATTAGCTAGCCACACACCAAAATTGACGTGATTTAAAATAAAATTACAATATTTTATGAGTTAATTAGTGTACCAAATCCGTTGCACACTAAAGGTGGTTTTATTTTAAACTAAATTTGATTTATTTATTTAAAATTCAAAATCAAGTCTTCCTATTTAGACAAATGTTAGGTGATATTTTAGAAAAAGCTTATTCAAGCACACCCAAGGAAAATCTGTGTTTTTACTTTTCTAAGAATTTGAAAGTTTAAAAAAGAAATAATTATGACTACATTCACTATAACTTGTTCCCTCTTCTATATTATAAAGGGAAACAAGTTATGGTAAATTTACTATGGTCGGAAGTTATAGTTCTTTTAAATGGTATATACAAGAAATATTTAACTAAGGCGCGAAATAATAAATTCAGCTTAGAAAGGTGAACATCATTCTCTTGAACTAGGTATGAACTTCATTGAAACAAAAAAATAAAGAATGCTTTAAGATTCTGGAACTTTCTAGTAACTACAATATAAAAAGCCCCTATAATACCCTATTAAATTAGCTATTTCCTAAAGGCAATATCAAATTGCACTTTTAAAAGTATACCAAATCTGGCTATATTCGTTTTTTCGTTTAGTTTCCCATCTTAGCCTTAAATAGTTTAAGATATTGTTTAGCTTATTATCTCTGCCTACATTTGTTTCGGAGTATAGTTTCGCATTTTAGTTAATAGAAATTTAGGCTATAGTTGTTTATCTCAATCTAAAGTAATTTAGGCTGGTTTAGTTTAATTTACTACAAAAATCTTGCCATACGTAGGTCCCAACTACAGTTTTTTCTGTATCTAAGGCGAATCTTACGGAAATGGGACTTATATTATTTGTTATTGTTTATAACATTTCTATATGTAATATGAATAACATTCAAACTAAACTTGACAAAACTAATTTAGAGTATACATAGTTAAGTAATCGTGGCAGGATACATGTTTTAATATTAAAGTGCATTTAATTTTTACACATTTAGACTTCCGAGAATGTAAGCTATTCAGTAATTAATTTGAGATAAAAGTCATTAAAAAAATTACTATTGAAACAGCTTATTCTTAACCATTCCATGCAGAAAATCTAGTACCTGAACCGGATGACATAACTTTAATATTTAATTAATTAAAATTATCATATAGGCAGAACGCCCATATCAGGAACAACTCTACATTTTTTTTTGAAAGATTTACAATATAAAGCACATAATACTTGGTTTAATAATGAGTAGAAGTGAATGTAAGGGTTGATGCACACTTATATTAGTTTTAGTCAAATTTAGTAGCTTCGGTCCATTCAAACACCGTTTCGATTTATAAAAAGTTTTATTTGTTCGTAAATAGGACTAGTTACAGAATTTTGAACATAGATTATAACTAATTATTTTGTAATGTTTTTACATCATATAACAGACTAAGACGAGGCAGCAATGCGAGCGAAATTAGAATGATATGACTGAACCGTGAACATACAATAACCAGCAGTATAATGTGCATTAACCCTAAACAGATTTAATAACAATTATTAATGGTTTAACTTAGTTTGGTATCGGAACGCTTGGTATCGAGTACACAATATTGTCAAAGAAAAATTGACTTTATGTCCCCTAAATGAAAGTTGCATTCTGTAATACTTGCATTATATTTTAAAAACGTTTTACTACAGCGTTTGCTGCAAAATGAGCACAGTTAATGTGATCGTTAAGACAAAGGAAAATCTATTTTACACTGGCATTATTATTTTAATTATCAAAGATTATTACGGCCCGTAATACTGACACCGAAACCAAGCTAAGATCAGATTCTCAAGTACAGGCCAGTCTACGCGCCGTATTTACAAAGCAACAAGGTAAGCACAGGTTCTCAAGTAATTAATACGGTTAATTAATTAATGTCGGTTTAATAAAGAGCCTAAGATTGCGAGAGTAGAATCTCACGTTAAGGGTATTTCGTTTCTTTTTCAAAACACAGTAAAGTCGCGAGTAAATTAGTGTTTATTCGCATTGGCTTAGAGCTCACATTAATAGATTATTTATCAGACAGTATTCTTGGAGTAGCATTTGTATGATAAAATACGCACAGAATTTAAGACTATAATAAGAATAACATTAGGTCCTTTTTACTTTGACGGTTTCAATACTTGTATACTCTACGAGCGTGCAGATACCATACAAAAGGTTACTGAATACAAATTACTTTATAATGTGACAAGACATATAGATATTATTTTTTTCTACGCTAATCCTAATTCAGAGAAATTCCACCTAGGTATTTAGTGTGTAACCTATTTGCCAGTGTTATAGTGTTACTCACGCAATATATAAATCGTAGATATGCCTTAAAGAGAAAAGATGTGACTGATTTAAGGTTTAATATCAAACGGTAAGAGCTCCCCACTATTAAATAATGCTAATATATTCACAAAGTTTTTCTTTTAAAGTGAGCTGTTTAAACAAGAAAACTGATTATATAGCGTAAAATTATTTTGCAATTGGGTGAGTTCACGCAGTTCATGGTACTTATGTGTTATTTCAAACATGTTTTATACTATGTCAATGGGTCATTTACGCTCTCTTTAATTTACTAATAGAAGGTTATGTGCATGCTGTGACAGAAACGTTAACAAGTTAAAAACAAGTTAAACTAGCATGTTCAAAGCTTAAAGCTGAGAAATTACACTTTCATCATGAAACTATAGAATAATGAACGGTTTAAGGTCGAAGCGCATTACACAGGACGATGACATTTCGCATATGACACTATGTTGTGTGATTTATTAAAATTGGTATAGCACAATCAATTTGAGAAAGAATTTGGCGTTTGACTACAAACTGCTCGTAAGTAAATGACAAGACTGTATTACATCTTGTGTTAACTTGGATTAGGCGAGGGCTTTTAATCCTACGCAACATCGGAACGGAAACAGTAAATAGCTTGCCAGCGAGGTGTCAATCAGGCGTGGCGAAGCCCACTAAAGAAAGCTTAAAGTTCCTTCTTCTACGATAACTAGATATCAGATATTCCAATGCAAGTGTTAATATTAGGTACTGGAATCACGACTGAAAGCGGCTTAACAATTTTCATTATTCCATCCCATAGTAGCTGTAATCTGTAGCCTAGTAAAAACAATTACGTCATATTGAATCAACGCGTTACTATGGTGTGAATGGATATTATTTAAGACATTTTATTTAATTTATAAATAAGTCACTAAACGTAGCAAATAAAACAACATATACAGATCGATTTTGAGCAGAACTTCAAGAGCTCTGGATACTTTAAAAACGTAAACTTGAAATAAATCGTAGTGGTGGTATCTATTCTGTTTTATAGATAATTCAAACTAAATTGAACTAAACTAAAAGTAAGCCTCACTTTTAAAGAGAACACAGTGAAAATGACACCTAAAATGTCCCTCCTAATTAAGTTTAGTTTAAGCTTATTATAAAATAGAATTGATACAAATTACATACTCGCTAGGACAGTCGTCGAAATTCACGAAAATCGATTAGTGACACTAATCCTATATAAAGACGAGACGCAACAACTAAGTTGCAATAAATACAAGTATCACGATATGGGCCCTATTACGATAAGACACCGTACTGACTGAGGCCTACACTTCATACATGCATAAAAGCACTCACTACAGGCATTTAAGGTAAACTTTATATGTAAAAGCGATTGAAAAGATATTATTTACAACTATATTTCAGTATTCACTGTTGGTAAGTACTTACATGGATTTTTACAATGATGTGCCCGTAATTTTTTATATTTCATAATATTTCGTTTATTTTTTTTATATATTAGCTGTCGAAGTTAAACAATGGTGTCTTAAAGTAACGTGGCAAGTTAAATTAAAAAAAAAAAAACCTGTCGGTTAGCTACAAACCCTTTTGCGTAAAGCGCCACAAAAATGCTACAAATAACAAAATCAGTATCGAGTACGTATGGAGGGATAATACATAAGCTAAACCAGTCATACATAACCCTGGGCCCCCATTTCAATTCTCGTAACCTTCGATCAATAAATAATATTAGAAAGCCAAGAGTCCGTAAAAAATAAGATATCAGCCACGAATTGGGAGTCTATTTTTTGTTTTCTTAAGTGTTTGCGCTTAACGTCTGTTAAAGCAATAGAAGTTACGGAATATCTTATTTAATTAAGCGTAATAGAAGCTTCTTTAAAATCGTCATTGATTTAAGTGACATTTGAAGAAAAATGAGATTTCTTTTGACAATCAATAATTGTTTAAGAAATTTTTTTTTTGTATTTTTACAGATAAACGAAATTTTGACTTTATTTCACTATTCCTTATTATTGCAGAGCTTATTAGATATTATATCTATTATAAAAGTTGTATTCAATATTTTCAAATACTCAACAGAAGCCACAATAACCAGATACTACTTCTGTTACATTTTGTATAGGACTGCATATCTAGTAGATTATTGATCGAAGCCAGTAACGGTAAGTATTGACGTCAAATTTGACAAGTGAATTTCTGTTAAATTTAGCGTCACAATTTGTCATGGACAATGGGGGCACAGGTTCGAAAACGTTAATAGCATTACAATATTAGTGAACAAAAAATATCCCCTCCACAACTGACCCACTATATGGGACCGTGGAAATCACTATAAATAAAAAGGTCCAGTCGGAAATCAATTTATATTCCATTTATATCGATAACACTAACCAAAAAAATATACTTTTAATTATATAAATATAGTAACGCGAAATTTTAACGGAAAAAGTATATTTCGACTACATTAAAATATTACCTGTAAATGATTTAAAATTTAATATTCCTTAAAATTTCGCGTGGTATATAAATAGTTCATATTACAGGGTATTTTTAACTTACTTCCTGACATACGTTAAATGTTATATTTGTTTGAGACTTAGCACGGTCCCTTATAGTGGGCGAAGACCCTTAAATTTAATCGTGTTATATAATTTCTGGACCTGGATGTTTAATATCGAACACAAATTAAAAAAACAATTAACAAAATATGTTCATATGCAATAATTAATTAAAATATCTGCACCAATCGTTTGGTTCAGTGGTCGGTAAACTGTGGTTCTTTATGAGCGGCTGTTAGCCATTATTTCGAGGTTAATGAGTAAAATATGTTTATAATATTATCCGCGTTTGCTGTGAAGAGTGATCATCATCATACCTTGCCTATTAATGTCACACTTTTCAAGTGTCAAATTTTTTTGAACATGTATTGAAAACATTTCAAACAATTGCTATAAGTTATAATAAAAAAAATATATATAAAAAGCAATGCTATATAAAGACAAATATTTATCTGCAGTTTTAACTGGCTGTCATAATCCACAAATATTTTACAATGCATTAGTGATTTGTATTTGGGAATTTTGCTTTTCATGCGAGCCTATGTACACTTCGGTCTTGCATAGAGCCTCATGAAATGACTATAACATACTTTTAGCATATAGATTGCGTTATGATGAGAAGAACATAGCAAAAAAGCCAAAACAATATTAGCGTATGACCACTGGAACAGCTTGCCGACCACTGATTTAGGTGAAGGGTAGTTCGATGAACTAAAATTCGTTTTCGACACGAAGTTGGCAATCGTGACAAGTTGTGTTGTATCACGGGGCTGTTTAGTGCTGGTCCATCTGGAAAAACAAAGAATAAAACAAAACGGAGGACATGATGGATTTTAATACTCATACTGGCGGACCCGGCATGTACCATTGGATCCGATAGGTGGCGCTGCTTTAACAGGCAGCACCTGTTAGAGCAGCGCCACCTATCGGTGTGTATAAACACAATATTTAAATGTACAAATAAAATTTCAAAATCAAAGTCAAAAATATCTGTATTCAAGTGGGCCCATAGGTGGCACTTTTGATGCGTACATTACATGAGAATAACACGGTAGTGAGATGATGGCGATAACCACATTCGTAAACTTAAAACTAAAGCTACGAGGGTTCAAAACGGGTCCTGGTCTAAGAAGAAGCCCACAACGAACTTCGCCGGGTGTTTTTTTTTATCATCATCTCACATTGTCATTTAAAATTATTAGCAACCTGGTTGGAGCAATAATTCACACCCAAGCTTTTTTATCGATTACGTAGTCCCTTATAACTAATAATAGGACTTTTCTATAAGACTTTTCCTACAAATCGGTCCAGTTGATTAGGATCAGTTGGGTGACACGCACACGTTATTCTATCTATAGATTATGCTGCATAATCTTAATGTTATACGATGCGCATCAGCGCACGATCTGACAATGTGAACCGCCAAACTGCTGACAATTGTTTCAAACGGTAAGGTTACGTTAAAAGAGATTTTTAATGAGCAAATTTTTGTATTTCCAGGAAGTATTAGAAAAATTAAAAAATATATATTTTTTTTTTTTTTTTTTTTATTAACGATAGGCCAGCGTTTGACGACAATCATGCCCGTTAGAAAGCAATGATGAGGTCTAGGTTGGAGCACGCTTGCCTAGAAAAAGCCTATTCACTCTAGCCTTGAAGGTACCTAAATTATACGTGGCAGGAAACACAGTTACCGGGAGGGCGTTCCACATCTTAGCGGCACGTATCAGAAACGTGGATAAAAAACGTTTCGTGCGTGTTGATGGGATATCAACCACATAAGGATGCCACCGCTCTCGGTGTCTCGCTGTTCTGTGGTAAAACGGGGAAGGGGGAACAAGATTGTGAAGTTCCTGAGCACACTCACCGAAGTATATCCGGTAAAAAACCGATAAACAGGCAACATTGCGTCGGTGCTGGAGACTATGTAGTTTCGCCTGCGTTAACGAATTGTCGCCTATAATTCTCCTGGCGCGACGATCCACCGAATCCAAAGCTTCAAGTTGGTACTTGGCAGAGCCACCCCACAGGTGACTACAGTACTCCATGCAGGTTCGCACTTGAGCCTGGTACAGTGCGAGGCGTTGACCTGGCGTGAAGTACCGCCTAACCTTATTGAGGATACCAAGTTTTTTAGCTGCCACTTTGGCTTTGGACTCGATGCATTTGCCAAAATTGAGATTGGATGAGATGTTGACACCCAAGAGCTCAATATGGTCGCTAATTGGTACGGATACACCCCGGAAAGTGGGAGCCAAGGTGAAAGGGCTCTTTTTTGCGGAAAATAAACACGACTGCGTCTTGGCAGCATTGAACTTAACCAAATTGGCGTCACCCCAATCAGACACCTCTTTTAGAGTCAAGTTAATACGCTCCACCAAGGACTCTCTATGCTCAAGGATATCATTAGCACTGGCCCTAGGGCTGGACAAGTACCTCTCCGTAACGGTGCTGTCATCAGCGTACCCAAAAAGATTGGGATTCAAAAGATCGTTGATGTGTAGCAGAAAGAGAGTAGCGGAGAGGACAGATCCCTGAGGAACACCGGCATTGACAGCCATGAGGTTAGAAGAGTGGCCATCGACAACCACTCGAAAAGACCGTTCCCTCAAAAAATCAGATATCCAGCTGCAAAGGCCAGCAGGTATTCCGTAAGCAGAAAGCTTACTGAGAAGGCCGCCGTGCCAGACCCGATCAAAAGCCTTGGAGATATCCAGAGAGACAGCAAGTGCCTCACCGTGTTTCTCAATGGCTTCGCCCCATGTATGAGTGGCATACACTAGAAGATCACCAGTAGACCGGTTCTTACGGAAACCATACTGTCGGTCTGATATAAGATCGTTTCCTTCTAGGTATGAGAGGAGCTTGTTATTGAGTACACGTTCCATAGTTTTACAGAGTATGGACGTGATGGCAATAGGTCTGTAATTGGCCGGGTCCGCACGACTACCTTTCTTGGGTACTGGCTGCACATTCGCAATCTTCCAAGATTTTGGGACTTGAGCAGAATTTAGAGAGAGTCGAAACAAGCGTGTCAGCACAGGAGACAACTCAGGAGCACAGTTCCGCAGGACAACTGCAGATATACCATCTGGGCCACTGGCTTTACTCACGTCAAGGTTGCGAAGTGCTTTTAAGACCTCGTGCTGGTGTATATGGATCTCAGACATGACTGAGTCGCACGGTAGAAGGCGCGGTGGGGGGGTACTTCCAGCATCCAGACGCGAGTTTTCCGCAAACAGAGATGCAAGGAGATTTGCTTTTTCTGCTGCAGACACTGCCAATGACCCGTCAGGTTTCTGCAAGGGCGGCAGCGAAGAACGACAAAAGTTTGCCTCGACCGACTTCGCGAGTGACCAGAAAGCTTTACTACCACTGGGAAGAGCAGCTAGTTTGCGTCCAATGCGATTGGTGCGGCCGAAGCGAGACTTTTTGAGGACCCGCTTGTAGGATTTGGCGGCAATATTGAATTCTTTTTTCTTATCCCTGACGTCCAAAGCCTTATGAGCACGAGCATCCGCCCAAGCTACAAACGCAGACTGTTTTCGTGCCTCTGCACTGGCACATTCAGCGTTGTACCACGGGGGAGTTTTGCCAGCTAGTGATACGTCAGAGAATGGTATGAAGAACTCCATTGCCTGACGTATCACGCCTGATATAGCTTTCTCACAGCTCGAAGGGTCTTTGGAAGAGAAACAAATTTGCCGCCAAGGATAGGATGCAAAGAAATGACGCATCTCATCCCAATCTGCCAACCTGTATCGCCACACTCGTCTCTTAACAGTGGAATCAGAGGCGGGAGGGTAGTAGTTTGATACAGACTTCACCAGACAGTGGTCGGAAGTACCTAAGGGAGCTGAAACCGACACCGAAAAACTGTCTGGGTCGGTTGTTAGCAGAAGGTCCAAACAATTGGGTGTATGACCGTTAACATCAGGTATCCGCGTGGCTACGTGAACGAGCTGAGAGAGATCTAACGATAATGCAAATTTGCGCGCCTCTCTCCCAGCATGATCGGTTTTCTGGTACGGGTATAGCCACTCTTGGTGGTGGGCATTAAAATCCCCCAGAAATACAAGCCTAGCAGTCGGATACCGACGCTGAACGGTATCTGCCCTTTCGCAGAGATAGTTGAACAGCTGAGTGGTCTCCCGGTCGCCGCTATGCGAACGATATATATTGATGAAATCGGTAAAGTCGGTAGTGAAATAGGGATTCCTTTTCATATATGACTAGTTCTGTTCAGTAGACCATGGTGGACAAACATGGTAACACTGGAATTATATATAATAGATTTATTATAACGAAAGTGTGTTTTTTGTTCCTGCACAAATCTTGATGAAATTTGGAGGAATTAAATCAACTGAAAGACAGCCGGTTTACATAAGGCCGAAAAGAAAAACAGATTTTGTCTCAATTTGGCATAGATAGCTTCCATAAATAAACTAAGTAAATAAAATTTTGACTACACTAATAATAGTTAAAGATAATACCCGTAAAAAATAGTATAGTAATACTGTTATGAGGATTTCCGTTCTTCAATTCTGAAATTCTTTGCCATTTCTCGATTAGCATTTCAATAGAAGCAACTTATAGTCACTACCCATTGTTACAGATATCGTACACTCAAAAAATACTTTGGGAATGAAATACTTTAAAACACAAAAAGTAAAAATAAATAAATGATCAATTTACCTGTTCCTGTCCGTTGGTTTCCTGAGACTTCATCACGTCTGGGAGGTCGGGTGGTGAGGAGTATGGGGTCAACTCCAGAGCCTCGAATTCACCATTCTCTTTTCTGGAATGAAAACATTTGTTTTTTTACAGAAAGTTTTTGACAGTCGCTTGTCTATGAGATGTCTATTGGTGTAAGTTAAGGCATCTTAAAGAATGATGAAGCGGTGATGAGCCCAGTGGGTAGGGGCTCGACTTGACTTTCGGGAGGGCGAGTTCGAATCACAGTACGTACTTCTAAGTTTTACAGTTATGTGCGTTTTAAGTTGTTAATACAGTACAGGGTAGTTTGACGAGGGGGCCGATTTCGAATCCCAGCACGCAACTCTATTTTTTCAAAGTTATGTGTGTTTTAAGTAATTAAAATATCACTTGCTTCAACGGTGAAGGAAAACATCGTTAGGAAACCCGATCCCTGAGAGTTCTCCATAATGTTCTCAAAGGTTTGTGATGTAGTGTTTTTGCGAATACAATAATATACATTATATATACAATACACAAACGTACATTGTACACGCAATATACTGTCTCGAGCGCACCGCGTTAGTTACACGTGAGCTTAGGCGAGAGTGGACGCGTCTTATAAACTTGGCGAGCCTTTGCTACACTATCCAATACAACATAGCAGACAATACAGTGGAGTCCACCAATCGGCACTGGGCCAGCGTGGTGGACTACGACCTTAACCCCTTCTCATTGTGGGAATCTCAGCCCGTGCATTGCAGTGGGTAATGTGTTGATATTATGATGGATGATGACAACGTACATGAGGAGAAAAAGGTTGGTCTTGAAGTATCAAAGTCAGTTTTAGAGAAGTGAAGGTGAAGAACAATTTATAAATAGATGCATAATCTCTTTGTCATAACTAGCTATCACACGCAACTTAATGATAAGTTCACCATACAAACTTTGTTCCGCTATTCTAAACATTATACCTCGATCCACCCGCCCGCCTGCCTTCAGAAACATTTACACATTCTAGAAACTGTAATTTTATCGATTTCTCATAAGGGTATGGGGGTTTTCGTAAAAAAGCTTTCTGTCTACTTTGCAAAGTTATACAGCCTATAGCTTCCGCAAGAATTGGGCTACTGAATGCAAATTTATTTTAAATCAAATCTGACTGGTAGTTTCAGAGATTAGTATGTTCAAACAAACAGAAAAACAAACACGTTTCAGCGTTATTATTAGTACAGCTTTATAGATAAATAGATTAGAGGGAGTTTTAAGTAAATAAAATTGTGTTACAGTAGCAGAACATTATAATAATCTAATCTAAAACATATTTTTTATCAATGCACTTTGGGCCGGAACTTACAACATTTAAGTATCTGGATTAATACAATCTGTTGCTATGTGTTATAATTGTGAATAATTGCAGCATGTTAGGTAAATAAATAAATAAATGTTAGGTATTTACTATTAAATAAATTTTAAAAAGGTGTTTCTCTTGACTAACAAGTGCCTGCGCAACATTTTTGGTATCTTTCGGCATGAAAAAATTTCCAATTAAGGGCCCTCGTTAAGGAAAACCCCATCGTTGACCAAATACGACGTAGAAAATGGAACTGGATAGGTCACGTTGTACGCCAAACATCCAGTGTCCAACAAGAAGCATTTCAATGGCAGTCTCTGAAAGTGTACATGAAGGCTTCAACTTTGTCGTGGACCACAATTGAGTCTGCAGCTCAGGATAGGTCTGGATGGAAAAAAGAAGTCTTGGCCTATGCACCACTAGGTGTTGAAGGACTCAAAGAAGAAGACGAAGAGAGAACATGTTTTGGCGTTTTTTCAGCTTGAATGTATAGTTTGTAGTGTAATGTTAAATACCCTATTATAACCTTAATCAAGAATTGGGCTATCAAATGCAAAACCAGAGGAGGTACCAGAGATTAGTACATTCATACAAATTCTTAAGCTTTATGTTGTACCTATACTAGATTAGGATATAGATTATGCTTAAGAATGTATCATAATTGTCAAATCATAACTGTAAAATCAGGGCCCTATTTGATTTTCTACTAAGATATTGTAACAGAGTACATCAAGTTATAGTTTAGCAATCAATTGCAAAAGATAAAGTTTAAGCCAACAGCGGTTCTTATTTCAAATCATCTAACATGTATATTGAGTCAGTTACAGATGTACATTACAAAAATATTAGTTAATTTGTCTGCATAATTTAGGAACTTAGCTAAACTTATATTCAATATGTCAATTTGTTGGTGCTGAGCAATCATATTATTAAGAAACAAGATCACTCAAAATGTTGGAGCATTTTGAGCATAGTGCGTAAATAACAAATCAAGTGAAAATAGTGGTAATCTTCTAATCTTACTTATTTTATAAATGCAAATGTGCATTTTTTAGAGCAGAGTTAGTTGAAAGGACAAGGAGTAAAATAGGCCACTTTTTATCCTAAGAATACAAACAGTTCCATGGGATTTGTAAAAAAAAATAATAAAGTAGGAATGAAGAATGTGAGCAATAGAAAAAGTAAACAAAAATTCCATGGGATTTGTACAAAACAATAATAAAGTAGGAATGAAGAATGTGAGCAACAGAAAAAGTAAGCAAAAGTTCCATGGGATTTGTACAAAACAATAATAAAGAAGGAATGAAGAATGTGAGCAACAGAAAAAGTAAACAGTATACCTTAAAGCAAGTCCGATCGGGGCAGGACACTGTGCTTTAGCTGTGGCTGAGGTCAGACCATACTCAGACAGCGTCTTCTCATCTTCCATTAGCTGGCTATCTTTGTTAAAAAGCATCTGACTAGCTGGAGCCACCTTCAAGATACCTGATGTTAAGCAAATATAAACACCTTTAATTTGTTTACGTTCAAAGTAAAGTAAAGATATAATCAATAAATAAAATTTTAAACATGTCACATACATCTTGTGATATTGATTTATATTATCCTATATCGAGTACTTTAAGAATGTCAGTCCAACAGAGCAGAGCCAAGAAACTGATAAATATTAACCAATAGGATTGCACAAAATATCCGCTCCTCTAAGTGGTCAGGGACTTGCAAGCTAGTTTAAAAATTCATGTAAAACTAGTAAGCAGAGCAGTGAAACGTGGCGGAGCTCAAAATAACTCATCGCATACTTGCTGCCTAGCTCAGCATATTGTAAAACACAGCAACGCCACTCCGTATTACTTTCCCACTTTGCTCCGCTGTCTCACTCCACTCCAATGGACTGGCAGCCTAAATAACTAATAGGGAGGTCGGAAAATTTAAACTATAACCCTCTTTTTCTATTGACTATATTCAGTACCTTTATTCTGTAACTATTAAATGTTGGAATGTGTTTAAACTCTGCATACCTAACTACTGTTTATCAATACAAGTGTAAATCATTTAAGTGTATAAGATAAGTTAAAATATACTTTATGAACCCATGAAGGTTTGCAGGGATAGTGAAAACCTTTGTGGGTCAAAACACTCTTGTGGATTGATAAATCCGCTAGATATTCCTTTTGTTATTGCTATCACATACCATCAACTTACACTAATTCAAATTAGAAAAATAATATTGCAATTCAATTGAAAGCTTTAATATAATTTGAGTAATCCTGTGTATTAATTATCGAAAAACTATGCGTATAATTTATCATGACTTAATTTAAAAAGAGCTTTGATTTCAGAGAAATGAATTTTTTATAAAAGAAAGATAAGCAGATACCTTTAAATGTGCAAATAATTTTATATAGCCTAGTAGTAATGTACGGATATTTCTTCTAAATTACGGCATTATTTTGAAAAACAACGTACCAAGTGATTATTGCCGTCAGACAAAGTAATAAGACTAAAAATAGATTTTACAAATTTCGTATAAACCAGACTCACCCTCAATCATTTTCTTCAATTCCAGAACAGTCGTTGTATCCTTGGCGTCTGTGAAGATGGTTAACTTTTTTCGCCTAATCATTAGAAAGACGTCCTAAAACAAAATTTACTTTGAGGTTACAACTTAAACAACTAAACCGCGCCCGCCTTAGTACGAATACTAGAAAAAGAACTATTAACGCATTAGACATAAGAAAAAGACTTACCATTTTTATATTATGATTAAAAACTATAAACTATTTGTTTAAATATAAAAAACGCTTCAAAGCGTACGAAGCGAAATTAAATATTGAAATTGAATGACAGCTGGCGCATAGACAATATACAGAAACACACACAGACAAGAAAGTCGATTTTGCCAAAACGATGACTAATCGCAATATAAAATCCTGAACGACATGATAAAGAGGATACATTAATCAAACAGGCACTGTCTTCATGGGCAGTTCCGTCCTATGTTTTTGTATTTAGTTTTTAAATCTTTTTATTTTTTGGTCATTTCGTCATGTTACAAAAGTAGTAGCTGGCCGAGGTTAGGAAAGAAGTATATTCTTCTTTCTTTCAGTCAAGTTTGACAAAGAACTTAAGAAGCTACTCTTTGGTCTATGGTTCAGAGAAGGATTTTGTAAAATAGAGTTTGTATCAATCACTTTCTGCCTCTGGTTGTAATTATTTATTTATATACGATTCTATTAGAATAATTTGGAACTCCTGTGGTGGACAATGGTTGCAAGAATAATACTATGCCATTGCTGTTTGAAAAATATCCATAATAACCTATATGTTGTTACACTATGAATGTCCAAGTTTGTGTGAATTGTTTTAATAAAAAGACTGTCAACCATACGGATAACCGTCTAGTGACGGAGAGTTGTGGTCATGTGAAGTGTATGGACTGTCTTCTCCATGAGTCATCCGGCTGCGGAGCGTGCAAGAGAAATGGCTGTGAGAAAGATTTATTGGTGGCAAAGCAAGAGGTGGCTGCTGTTGAGAAGAATAAGGCTTATACAGTTTCCGTAGAATATGATGAGCTCTCCCAGGAGGAGCAGGACCTGTGCCATAAGAAGAAGCTGGATATCTCACATATTAAAGCAGAGATAAGTGAGTAATTGTTTATCCATTCAAGTGGATGTGTAAGGGGTGGCAAAACAGTGGATATCAGTATATTACTCTACATCGTTCACCAATAATCTATAACATAATAATCAATAAATGCATCATCATCATTATCATGTCAACCAATGGACTTCCACAGTTTGACATGATCTTTTGTAGGGAGTTTAAAATACCTTGTGACACTTGGGTCCTGCGCAATAAATGTCCTTGATGAAATTCTGACCTGTGCAAATCAATTTCGAAGCAGATTTCAATTTTGGGAGAGTTTGAATCCCGTTACCCTTGGCCTTCTCAATGTGGGAGGAGGCCTGTGCTCTGTAGTGGGCCTGTAATGGGTTGATGTGATGATGACGCTGAGGTGACCTAGGTGAGAATTTGGCCCTTGTTCTTTTTCCATGTCCTGGGAAGTAATTGGTAACATTCAACAATACAAAATCAAATCAAACATTAAATCAACAATTCAAATCAAAGTTGTGGAAACTTCATTGGTCTATGTGATACAAAAATACGGCATTACTTTTATGTATAGTTATACTGTTTGTTTCCCTTGAAAAGCTAATAAATACTGAAACGTAACAGACAAGATGGGAGAAAATTCAGAAAAAAAATCTCAATTAAGAGTCTCCAGTAATTAAACCTGGGATTTGACCGCCAAGTGGCTCAGTGGGCAGCGACCCTGCTTCCTGAGTCCAACGCAGTGGGTTTAATTCCCACAACTGGAAAATGTTTGTGTGATGAACATGAATGGTTTTCAGTATCTGGGTGTTTATCTGTATATTATAAGTATTTATATGTATTATATTCATATAAAAATATTCATCAGCTATCTCAGTACCCATAACACAAGCTATGCTTACTTTGGGGCTAGATGGCGATGTGTGTATTGTCGTAGTATATTTATTTATTATTTATGTATTATTGCCCACTCTTAAGACCACAGCAATAAACCTTGGCAGCACAAAAGTTGCCAAAAACTGAATTGGCTTAAGCATCTCCTATGTCTTCCTCCATGGCGCTGCTTAAAGGTCACCAGAGAGGTTATTCATTTAAATTTTTTATTTCTAGATGATGGCAAAAGAACTTACTTATGTACAGTATGCAAGAAGAAATTCTCTGCCCGAAGCCAAGTGTCCTACCATGCATACTGTAATGGACAGAAGAAGCCATATTACTGTCAAGCTTGCAAACAAAGCTTTGCATCTCAGTCCCATTACAAGTATCACTTAAGAACACATAATCAAGAGCGCACATTTTCGTGTGATATTTGTGGCCTGACTTTCTATGACTTGTCCAAGCTCAAGAGGCACACCCTTAAACATACCAGTTAGTAACCTTTTTTTCAATTTATCATATGTGTCTAAGCTACACAAAATATGTCTAGAAATTGTTAACAGTATAGTTACCTTCATTTTAAACCAGTGGTTATAGTGTTTTCTATAAACTTTGAACTTTTTGTTTTCTTTTAAGTTTTATTCAAATTCAAATCTTTATTTGCGTGATTGCAGGTTAACAAATTTGGTCTTATAATAAAACATAACAAGTTAGGCAACTAATGCCTGTTTTCACTTCTCAAGGAAAAGCCTAATGTAAAGAGAGCCTAATGTAAATAAGTATTGCCCAATGTAAAGAGTTTCCGAGGCATATATCAACCGTTCACCAACAGTTATCAGCTAGAGTTGGTGTAACTTTTTTTTTATAGACATTGCTTAAAATTATTAGGCTTTCGATTTAGGGTATGCCCAGTTTTAGTGCTTTGATTGATTTAATGCCATACATTTTTAGAAGAGAAAAACTACTCGTGCAACGAATGCAGTAAGGCATTCAACAACCTCACAGCCCTTCGAAAGCACATGCTCACACACACGGAGGAACGCCCATATGCTTGCGCCCAATGCGGCCGACGCTTCCGGGACAGCTCTAATTATAAGAAGCATGTCTACAAACATAGTACGTCAATTTTTTGTTTAGCAGTGTTTTGATTTTAGTATTTGAATTTACTAATTTCGACCTTTCCTCTTTCTAAAAATTGTTACTGCCTTCATATAAATTATAAAACCACACTGAGCTGAAATATTCAAAGCTAATTGCTTAAAATATTTCAGCTTACCTTATCCACCATATTTTTCTCTTGTTGATCTAGACTAAGATTACAATAGAGCCCATTTGTATGGTTAAATTTCCGGAAAACGGATGCTTGCTGAAGATTGTCCTTTACTACTTATTTGGATTGATTGCAAAGATTAATTAATTGATGCTGTTGTTCTATAAAGATTTTATGTGTTGCTGCTATTTTGAAAATAAATTAAAGGGACATGCAATACATAAACCACGATCTGTACTAAAATATACAAACCTCTTTATTTTGAAATAAAGATTACCCTATATCTTACAATACTATTAAAAACTTTGTCTCTATCTTACAATATATACACAGAGAAATGAGCACAAATTATGTCTTTCACAATCACTTGTTATTGTATGATTTTTTTGACGTTTTATGGAAACTTTCAAAAGAAAAAACAGGGTTCACTGTGGCGACATCTAGCCAACTTGATATGCAAACTGGTTTTCCAGAGAGGCTATGCCAGACATGTGGCGAAGAGCTCCCAGTAGGGAAGGGTTCGGGAAAGCACCAGTGCCCGCCAGGTGCTGGGGGTCCGCGGGCGCACCCTTGCCCTAGATGCCGGAAATCCTTTCACTCCAAAAAGGACATGCGCCGACACGCTGCTGTACACTCAGGTGATTTGGTTTTTTCATCACCTTTGTCAACCTCCCTGCTGTAACTCAGGTCAGAACTGCTCGGACTTGTGAGGCTTCAGCTTTAATCGTAAACAAGTTATTTATCTACAGCCACATGCTAACTTACCATTATTTATAAGAAGTCAATCACTCAGTTAGTCAGAAAATTTAGTAATCAACATCATCATTCCAGTCTGTAATTCTAACTCAATCACCCTACATTAAAAGGTACCCCAAGGTAAGGTTTAGGGGCCTCTCTTATTTTAAGTTTATACTAACAAGCTACCAAAAGTAGAAAAATGTTAATATTGATTTATTTTATTTACATTAATATGATCAATAATGTACTTATTGAAATTTTGGTTATTCGATAACAGTTTTTTTTACAGATTCTAAACCATACAGATGCAAAATATGTCCAGAGGATCGTCGATTTCGCCGAAAAGACAACCTAGAAAGGCACGTGCGAAACGCGCACCCTGACTCCTCGCCTTCCACTGCGTTTGAATGTGACCTTACGGCACTACAAAGCATAACCGACGCTGGCACCGAAAGTTATGAGAAAAATGAGAAGATTAGATTAGAAATACTTAATCCCCTCCCACCTTTACCTCAAGAAGTTATCAACAAACACATTGAAGATGTAAATGACAAAGAATCGAATATTAAAAATAGTGAAAGTGTTAAAGAAACTAAGATTAGTGAAGTTAGTAAAATAAGTGACTGTTTAGTGGATAAAAAGTCGATAATCGAAGCTAACAACGCACGCGAGAGTGTAATAGTCGAAAAACGTAATACAGACAATGAAAAAAAGGTGCCAAGTCCAGAAAACGAATATGTTCACAAAATTCGTAAAGCCATAATACCGCTACCACCGATAGATCAGGAGAAGTTCAGGAGTGTCCAAAGAGGGCACTTGCCAGATAGCGGGACTACTGCACCTATAAAGAATATGGAGATTTATAAGAAAATTTTGTATGAGAAGGTGGAAAAAGACACAACAGAGGTGATACAGAATCCAAAGATGCATTGGAGGAGAAAAATGGAGCAAGATACCAATTAGTAAGTTACATCTATGAATATATTGAAATGAATTAAATTGATGAAGCTGTGCTGTGTCGTGACGTCCGATCAGAATACAATGTGTAAATGAAAACCGAAATAATACTTAACAGGCTTTAGAAGAACATTATATACTGTCTCTGAGACTTATCTGTGAAACCGAAAACCTAATAGTTTTTGAGTAAACCACTGCCATAGTTTTACAAAAAGAAATAAGATACAGCCCTATCCCATCACATGCAAAATAAAAATCATGTGGCTTCTGCTACTATACGTACTATGCACGTGTCGGTCTTTTATCTTCAATAGAGTTGTCAAAAGTAAAAAGTTAGAATGTTTTGAATTCATTTGTATGAAAAATAAATCTGCTTCTTTTGATTTCACAGTTTTACAGGGAACTTCATTCTTCAACATTATCATAGTTCGGTTACACATTGTATAGTTCCAACTAAGGAAATATAACATAGAATGTACAACTCTGCTACTACTATCTGCTGTCATCACCAATCACTGTGCCCAGAATGGTGATTTTTGGCAAACACTCTCTTTATACGAGGCCCTTAGTCCAGCAGTGGGCTGTCATAGGCTCTTAGTTGATCTGTATCTATTCAAATAAATTAAATTGCTGTATCTATCTGTAATTTAAACATAACTGGCTCATTCTGACATCAAATGACATATTATTATGAAAGTATAACCCAATTGCATATTTATAAAATATTTTTGACATCTGTCTGGTTGGCCAGGTTAATTTTTGAAAAAGCTGACCTTATTCTGCTTTCTACTTATTGCAACAAATAATGTTACTCTTTACCATTGGAAATACTGAACTGATGTAGATAAAGCTTTTGAGGAGTATTTTTGCGAGTAACGAGAGAATGAGTAATTTGAAATCATGAAAGTCTTTGTCATCTTTCAGGTATGTATCTATCTGTCTGGATAGATAAGATATGTAAAGAAAAGGCTGATATGGATGGCAAAGCAATCCGGACTGGTAAAATTTGTACTGTTTTTTAAGCACTTATTTTTTAATCTATGAAATAGTAAACAGGCCAAATGGTACAAGGAGTTAACATGGAGATCTCAAGTCGTAGCAGCAGTGAGCAGTATACACTGCTAATCCAATAACTAAAAAGGGATAAAACAAACCCTGTGTTCACTAGTCAGGGTTGCAATCCAGCACCCAAAGCTACGTGTCCCAACCATTGCTAATGCAGCTTTGCAAATCATTGTGATGCTTCTAAAGTTTTTATATCTGCATTTATATTCAACTAGCATTTATTGCGGGATTTTAGTTTTCCTGGGATAAAAATTTTGTATGTGCATTTTTTTATTGTTCAAAGAAGAATTGAAGGAGATCCCTATTTCTTTAAATATTTTTCAGGACTTTGATGTTTTTGCAGGATGAAAATAAGTGTAAGTTACTCTCTGCCTTTTCAACTACCTTTATATGTAAAAGTCGATTGGTTGTTACGTTAAGACTTGCATAAAGGATTATGTTTCCTGTTAAAATAATAACTAATGTTCCTGTAAATCACTCTTGGTAATTTGATGTTTTTTCTAGGACCAAAAGTAGCCTATGTTGCTCCGTCCTTACAACTAACTCTATGCCATAAATCATGTTGTTTGGTTGTTTAGTTAGGGATTAGGGTGGAGGGCATACAAACAAACATACTTTCGCATTTATAATATACGAGTAAGATAGGATTTTAGCGACCATGTTTCTTAGGTATGGAAATATTTGTTATGATTTTTCAAAAAAAATACGTTTTTGTTAACTCTTTGTACTAGTTGGGTACTGGTGATAATCCTAAACTAATTTGAATTGACAGGTCAAAAACTAGTGTTGTCCTATTCACAATATTCCCTGCTGAGAACGAAGGCACTAATTTTACACCAGTCATTTCAGTTTAGTTTAATGGTTTGTACACAGTTTGGTGATAACTATTGTCTGTTTGTTTATGTGTAAGTATGTCTATAATAGCAGCTAATTGTCACAGGCTGAGCCTGGTTTATGAGTTAATTTATTTTTAAAGTGATTCTACTACTTATTATCTTAATATAATGAATTACTTAAAATTATTATTATAAATGAATTTTATGAATATTTGTTACCATTTACAAGCATTGAATACAGGGTGACATTTTGGAAATGCTCAGTTTGGCGAAATCTACAGCAATATTATAATTCTTAAGAGTTGAGGTTTTATTATTTTAATTCAATGCTAATAAACAAACAAGGCTCATGCATGATGTTCAGTTTAGAATGAAGATGAATTATATTTTTTATAAGAAAAATATAGATACTTTTACTTTGGTAACAGAAAGTCAGTGTTAATAAAAATACAGATTAATCAGACCGTCACAGACATAGAACCTTGTCTCCTGTTTCTTAAGTCTTAACATAAATAACGCTTCTTACAACTTTCTAAATCAACTCTCAGAGTTAACATTAAACCCCAAAGTGATTAAATTTTAAAACAATGTTGGTGAAAGTAAAATTAATTGATTGAGCCCGATTGCGCTTAATATGTGTAATTACTAGAAAACGCTAAAGAACTATTTATTTGTTTACTTATCACTTCTAGAATCTCACCCTGTACACACAGAAGTTTAAAAAAGTGTTTGGCATATTGTATAACATCGGGAAATAAATAGGTAAAGAAGGAAGAGAGAGAGAGAGATAGACTGGTGAAGAAAAGGAAAGAATGAAATGTATACTCGCGCGTTGGATTAGAGTAAGTGATTAAGTTATGTGCCTCTAAGTCATTTAATGAAGGAAACGGTTGTTTTCCATCTATCTTTTCTTTTTTATCAATGCCTGGCTGAGTGTTAGTTTTTATGTTAACCAAAATGACACAATGACACTGGAGCTACGTTAATCTGTCAATTTAGTGTTGACTTGTCTTTATTCAAAAGACATTCTGTAAATTTAGTGTAAAGCTGTAAAATTTCATTGAATGACACACAATAATTAACTCCAGTGTCACTTTAGCAAAAAACGAACACCGGAGGCACTATTAGCAGTTGAGTGCTGTAGCTGTATTGTCACTTTTAGTTTAATGTGGATCACGCCGTCCGTTCATATCCAGCACTGAAATTAATTGTCTGTATTAATGATCTGGGAATTTATGCTTGTTCATTCTGAATGTATTCTGTCAAATGTGGTCTCTTGTGTAAAATGTGAATCTGTTTGATTAAGAATAACTATAACATTAAAAATTAATGCAATTGAATTTATTTCTAGAAGTCTTGTAAAGATTTTTGAAAACTATCTGTTTGGAATCCTTAGCGGAAGAGACAAAATTTAAACTCACTTTGTTTAAATTTTTACCACTCATGCTCGTATCTTGCAACAACACTAAAACCCAAATATTTTCGCATCGCGATCGCATTGCCCATTAAACAAAAGATAAAAACAAAATATCAACGAATTGCAACACAAAACTGTAAATTTGAACCATAAATAGCTACATTGTAAAATAAGTTTATTTTGGATAGAACGAAAGGTATAAAAGGCAACATATTTGGCTATTTTTTTATTCATTGTAAAGTCCTCCAATGCTTTATCCAAAATAAACTTGATGCGATTCGAAGCGAAACCAGCCTAGAGTGTACATTGCCGAGGATCTGTTTGGTGTGGAGTATAAGGATTGAAGAAATTATAAATTACACCATACAGCTTCTCCTGCTGTTCGCGGAGTATAGCAGATTAAGCTTAATTTTCATAATACGTTAATTTTGCTGTACCCAAATCTCTAAACTCACCTATATTGATATTTATAAAAAAGTGCTATTATTTTGAACAGGATATTTTGTTTATGAAAGCAATAGATATTAGTTTAGATACGTTGTGGGCGGTGCATACGAGAAGTCACTCGCTTAAATTTTCTTCCGCTCAAAATTTTAAACTGATAAAAATGTTTCGAATTTAAGATAAGGCATTTGACTTTAGAAACACATGTCAAGTACATGTGTTGCATTAAATGCCTCTATACTAATTATATTAATGTTTGACGACCTCCTGGCGCAGTGGTAAGCACTGTGACATCATATATAACGGAGGTTCCGGGGCCTACTTCCGGCTAGGTCAATTTGTCGATAAAACGTTCTGGTACGATGCCGCGTGGAAACGAATTTGGGGCATGGGTTTTAATAAAATGATGTACCCCTTTCGGTTTTGCGCGCTTCACACTTATATAACTTATTTTCATTGGTTGATAGTTTATCGGCATGCAGGAGATTTAGAAAACGCATGCCTTATAATTGGTAGTAGTATTTGTGAAGTGAGAAATGTCTCATTCACGCCGTTACATTCTTTTGTTAGTGGCACAAGTGAAATGTTATTGTTTTTGTACAGTGGATATACTTCCCTTAAGCAATTGTTTGTAAAATATAGGTACTGTTGAGTCTAAATTGCTCGGAGGGCTATTAAGATTTTTTTTTGTTTTGTATAGTTCTTCATTATATAAGAAAAAGTAAATTTAAAGTACCAAAGAAATTATTAAAAGTTTAGTTTTGTGCAAGAAAAAAAAACTAAAGAGTTTTTTCGTCGCTTTTCTTTCTTAAATTTTGAGTGCACGGTGCTAAAACCACTTTTTTAATTGTGACACTTTCAAAGAAGAGTAGCGTCATGCCTCTTGATATCCTGGTGAATTTTAATTGTCGTTATTTAATTGACGGGGAATCCCCCTATATATTGAATAAGCCGGTTATTTTTTTATATCTAATGATACACAGCAAAAAATAAGTGAACAGGAGGCCCATATGTGGCACTTTCGTTACGTACATTACATGAGAAGTACACGTTAGTGTCCTCCTATGAAACAGTGATACTATTTTATTGAGCACCAAGAACTGTGTATACACTCCTTTAAACTAACTCGTGTTAACTACAACAAAGTAAATTGTCATTCTTTTACGGGGATTCCCCTCCTGTGTAAGTAACAACTGACTATCGACTAATGAAAATGCACCTTTAAGACCGTATTCCAGCGTAAACTTGTTTACGAAAAAATTTTAAATAAAAAAAAATAAAAGGTTCCTGTCAAGTTATCACATCGATGTTACCATAAGTATAGTGTTCGCTAAAGCACAAGGTTACAGAGCGTGTCGTATCTGATTACATTGCGAAATTGAATATAGTACATTTATTGTTCAGTTAAAAATAAGCTGTGATAGCCTAGTGGCTAGAGCTTCGGACCCCCTTTCGGGGTGTCCGAGTTCGGTCCCCGCCATGCACCTCTTTAACTTTTAAGAGCTATTTGTGCGTTTTTATTTTAAGGAATTTAAAATATCACTTGCTTTAACGGCGCAAGGAAATTATAGTATGTAAATAACATACTCTCAGGAATGCTGGTTTCCTCGAGATAATACGCTCTCGAAAGTGTGTGAAATTTTACCGATCCACACTTTGCTAGCGTGGTGGACGGCCTTAACACTCCTCATTCTGAGATTTAACCCGCGCACTGCAGTGGGCCGATAAATGAGTTGGTAATGATGACGATGACGTTGAAAGGATGTATTTTTGAAAGCAATTAATTAATTTGTTAACACAATCGAAACTCTCCAGCACCGACGCAATGTTGCCTGCTTATCGGGTTTTTACCGGATATACTTCGGTGAGTGTGCTCAGGAACTTTACAATCTTGTTCCTCCTTCCCCGTTCTACCACAGAACAGCGAGACACCGTGAGCGGTGGCATCCTTATGTGGTTGATATTCCATCAACACGCACGAAACGTTTTTTTATCCACGTTTCTGATACGTGCCGCTAAGATGTGGAACGCCCTCCCGGCGACTGTGTTTCCTGCCACGTATAATTTGAGTACCTTCAAGTCTAGAGTGAATAGGCTTTTTCAAGGCATGCTCCAACCTAGACCTCATCATTGCTTTCTAACGGGCATGATTGTCGTGAAACGCTGGCCTATCGTTTATAAAAAAAAAAAGCAATTCAACAAGTTGCGCTGCGGTCTGTCACCATGTGCACATTACCTTAAGATAACAATTTATAATATGTAAAATAGCAATGTTTGAAAGACTGTTTTTGAACTATTATGTGTAAATACTTGAAAAAAGTTCTTTTGTTTTTAGTACTGAATATACATTTCGGCGTTATCGAGCTTGGGTCTGCCAAAAAATTGTGATAAACAAAGCGATTTACTTCATGTAATAGTTTAGCGTTCAAAAGATCGTCGCCGTTTTTTTGTAAAAAGGTTTTTAACTTTTTTTTTTTGCCCCATTCCCAAAATCGCCTGTATGCATCGTGTACAAGCACACAAGGCACCTTTGTACTTTTTACTATGAGTCACCCTTGTATACATCGCACCGTATAGACCTGATTTACAGCGCGTGGCACATGTCAGTAAAAGTCAAGACATACTATAAAAACCTACCTCTGGCACAGCAAATCACCTGCCATTTAAGTTAAAAGTATGTAAAATTAAATACTTGAACGCAAGTCCAAGAACGAAGACAAACATACAACAAAAATACCTGCAAAAAGAATGTCTATGTTTTTGATTTTGAATTTAACACAGGTCCAACCGCTGGATACGGCTGGTGATCAAAATCGACCAATAAAACAAACCAAGCCAAAGAAGAAGGCAAGTCTCAACCAATCTGCAATAAAGTAATAAGTTTGGCAAAAAAAAATCCGCGTTATCGCTCCTTAAATATGATGACAAAAAGTCAATATGGCTGACTATACATCAAAACATTTTGCAAAAAAACGCCGACGATATGTTAGTGTATAGTGTCGACTGAATATGATCTCTTTCTCGCATTGATCTCAACCACGCTGCTTATTCGGTTCTACATACACTCTAAGCTAAATAAATAATAAAAAAAGCATCATGCTTTTAAACAGCGATCAGTTTAAAAGGATAGCACTTGTAGCATTAATCTTAAAAAGGTATAATGGTGCAAGAACTGTTTCACAATAGCTCTAAACTATACTAAATTAACAGGTCTAAAAGTAGTGGTGACCTCAAGTCTTAAATTTGTCAATTTAGTTCAACTTAGAGATTTTAGTACACTAGAATTGGCGCCAATATCCATATATTTTTTTTTATATTTCTATCTTCAATGTGAATAAAATAAATCATCTTTGCTAGTATGAAGATGTGTCAAAATTCAGTCCAGATTCCAATGCCATTCAGAATAAGGAGCCTGTTGAAAACCTGGTAACTGCCCCATAAGTTTAGGATTTGTTCAATCGAATTGGCACCAATATCTATTAGTTTAGTTCTACTTTCAAATGACAAAAATCTCACGTGCATTTTTTATCTATGCCTGGAAAATCTCTTTTGCTGTGTTAAATATATTTTTAATTTTTCTCAAATATCTTTTTTTAATTATAAGAACATAGGACCTTGGTCATTTTGGTCCAAAATCTCAACAGCATTAAAAGTCATGTCTTTGAAACCACTTGGGCTTCGTTTTTCTCCTACAATGGGGGGTCTCCACGGGAAAGGGCCAATTTTAATTTTCTCCTACAGCTCTTTCAACTCTCCCAGCATTGGCGCACAGATGGAAAAAACTTCCAAATATTGTAATGTGTAATGATATACTGGTGTAAACTTCGTGTTGCCGTGGTTTGACAGGTGGACAAGTTTTTTTTATCCCTTGTCGTTTCTCCTGCCTCTACTAACCGGCCCTGTAATGAAATTTTTTTTTATTCCCGTTATTTCTGTATCTGCACGTATTCCGCTACAAATGAAGCGAAAACCATGCTTTTGAATCGCATTGTTTCTAGCACTGTTGACGTGTTGGATTAAATATATCCATGGTCCTTTATAAGACAACTCTCACGTCTACGGAGTACAAAACAACATACAATTTACGATCTCTGATCTCTGATCTCTGATTAAACAAGATTAGTCCAAGTTCGGATGAACACAAATATTATCTAAACTTAACGAAATTGACAGCTCTAAAACATGAAATTGACAGCTCTCATGGCACTAGATTTTTGTACTATCAAATTTGCGCCCCAATGCCTCTAAATCCTTTGCATTCAAATCTGCTTAACGAATTACGGCTCAAAAAAAATAGATTAGAATTCACTTAATAGATTTGAGAATGTACAACTAGATTTCCACAAATGTCACTAATTCTTTTATATTCAAATCTCTAACCTAAACTACATTGACAGAAACTGAAAATACTACTTTGCCAAATAAAATAAATAGCTCTGTGCTTTTCCAGGGGATAACACTGAAAACGACAGCATTACTTTTAGACATGTCAATTAACTTATTTTATGTACATAAGAATTGGAATCATTGCTGTTAGTTCGTTTACCAATCTTTTAAAGTATATTGACACCTAAAAGCAGTGTGGCTTTCTTTTCAGCAGTTCAGTTTCAGTCATATTCGACTGTTCATGTAGTGTATTTTAGAGATTGGTGTAACGACAAGATTAGTAATTATACCTTAGACATAATATCTCTAAATGCTTAATAACATACACTCCATAGACAAATAATGTCTCAAAAAAAAAAAAGTATGTGAATCCTATCTTAGCCAAGTAAGTCTCCATTGAGCAAGTTTTTACGTGCAGGTATGTTGGTGTGTCGTTTGTATTAGAAACCTGTTAGCCGGAGTTTGCACCTTGTATAACAAGGTTTTAGTAGCATCGCGCATATACAATAACTTCTCTATCGCGCATATTTTTCATTTCACTTCCAAGAAAATGTAATCTTGACGTCACTGTAAGATTTTGCTCAGGAATATTCCAGTTGTTGAATTCATAACCTCTTTTTGGAAAAAGATACTACAACATTTGTCAATTTAGTTTAGTTTACGGCTGTCAATTTAGTTCGGTTTAGAGCTTTGCATGAATCAAGTATATATCAAATATAATCAAGAATATATCAAAAGTCGTTTATTTTTATAATTTATACAAAAAATATGAATGTTTTTAATTTTTTTGGGCCCAAATGTCATTGTATATTTTTTAATGATCTGTATATTGTGATAATTTAAAAAATGAAATGTTTTTGTTTTTAATTGCCCGACAGAATTATACAAGCTTGTTCAGAATCATTATAACTTACTTTACCTGTATTATATTTTATTGGTTTTTGTATATTTTACGCCCCACTTGTAATTTATTATAGGTAAACTAGGCAGTAATGTAAAACTATGAAATACTTTGATACAAATAAAATTCATTTTGAAGATATACCTTAACTTCTATGGTTTTTATTTTATCGCGATTCCTTGGTTATTCGAATTCTAAGATTGCGTTTCTATTTAAGCATATATACTACATATATATACAACGTGTAAATGAAAACCGAAAGTATACTTCACAGACTTAGAATATTTTGAATTCGTTTGCATAAATATTTTTGATTTAATATTTTTACAGGGTGATTCCTTGTGAAATATAATTATGCATCCTTCTATATTATTTCGTAATTCTGTTACATGTTGTACCTATATGTTTCCCTTATAGTTTCGTCATTTAAACTAAATACTTTACGGGTGGTCTAAGTTCGAGGCGAATTCGTGTCTAAGAAATACGTCACGGATAACGTATTGTTGGGCGTTCGCCAATTTTTCTAAAACGAATAACTGCTTAGATAATAGTCATACAGAGCCGGATTCAACCTACTAATATTTATTTAAAGTGTTAGCAAGAAACCTTACTAGGTAGGGTTCGATTCAAACTTTATGACTTCCCCAACTTCGTGCATTTGTATCAGCCAATCTCAATAGAGTCGAGTACCTGCGCGAAGTGACTCTCGCAACTTACTTCCACGACGACGTAAAGTTTTAATCGGACTACGCCTACTAACGTTTTCTGTTAACTGACTTTTTTGACAGTGGTTTATCTGGGATCGATTGCGAAACGTGATTATCATGGGCGCTCTAGCCTACGTTTTATCTGTCTTATAACGAAATGTGAAACGTCAGACGTCCTTTAAAATTTACTCTCAATAATTCTTGTTTAACTAAAATATCCTCTTATTAGCCTAAGAAGTTTCAGAATTCACAATTTTTTGTGCTTTGTCACACAAAGCTCTGCTACTACTAAGAACTATCGCTATAACTATAGCTTTCTTATTGCCAAACATAGTTATAATATCTTACGGTAGCCACTCTGAATGGTGCGAAAATAATTCACAATTCATCCCTGTGGACAGATAGAATCAATCGCTGAAGTCAGTTACGTAAAGGGAAGTTGTAACAGACGGTTTGTTCAATGTCAATGTTACTCGCAGGCGCGATTTAAATTTCGCACGTACATTATTTAAATTCTATTGTCTTTACTATTTTAAAATAAGTTAGTCGTTTTGCGTTGATTAGGCTGGGCTCATGTAATTGTGCATCAAAAGTCAACCGAGTTATTCGTTTATTTTTTTATCAAAACTTGTATTAATAAATTAACGTAATCCCGTAAATTTAAACAACGTTTAGCTTTAACATACGTGCACGTTATTTTAAATCTGTGTGAATTAGACGTGAAGTTTTCATGAAGTTATTGTAATTTCCTTAGAAAAGAAAAACAATACCTAATTTCGGGCTACATCGTTACTTTCTAGTCAAGTATTTTAATCCTTCTGAATACACGCTCTTGGGCATTCGATTTTTTAAAACATCCCTGCTTAATTCATTCTCATGAGTTTTTTTCCAATACTATCTGGAGAAAGTGTTCGTTAAATATTGCAAAGCCTCGACGTTTGTTCATCAATAAGGAATAGAATGTTACAGTCCTGCCTGACTCGATATCCTTTATACCTAAGTACGTACTAGGTTCCTTAAACGTCGATAACACACTCGAAATGGAGGGCGACATGGTAACTTCTGTCACTGAGCTATACAAGCAGAAGGACTGGAAAGCCATAGTGGAAGGTTACCGGGAACACCCCGAACGAAATAAGTTACTGTGGGTATTCCCCACGGAAGAGAATTTTGAGTTTATAACTAAGTGTATGGAGGAACTGAAGTGCAATGATATTTTGAGCGTTGGATGCGGTAGCGGCCTCCTTGAATGGATTATCACTGAAGCTACAGGTAGTATAGTTTCTATACACATAATAACATTATGGCAACGGCTACAATTATATATCGATGCATTCTGGTCTTGCTTCAGCGCGGATAATATTTTATTTCGCAGAGAACGTTTTGGAGTTGCGCACTTTACTTCTCTGATATGGGTTACAGAGTTTAACCTGAGCACTATAACGAAAGGGAGATAAAACTTCCAGGATGAAATCGTCAAATTTGATTAAGATCAGTGCAGCGGTTGAGTCGAACAAAGGTACTTATAGGTAGGTACAATTGATAAACTTTTTAATGAAAAAGCTGCTTGGAAGCAGGCCGCTCCGCTCTACTCTCTCAGAAGACAACATTCTATAGATTGTAAACTGTAAAATGATGTAGATAAAGAGTTATCTGCTGAGTTTCTTACCGGCTCTTCTTGGTAGAATCTGCCTTCCGAACCAGTGGTAGAGTACAAAAGTTCAACTCTACATACAGTTTAAAAGTGCTTATGAACTAGGTCTACTTAAAATAAATAAATTTTGAAATATACAGGCATTTATAATATTAGTAAGGCAAGACGTCTTCTCTTTCGAGGTAACGAGTTCTGTGCGCAGCGTGTGCGTTATAAGCAATTAAATATCACTTGCTTTAACGGTGAAAGAAAACATCGTGAGAAACTGTAGTGTATGTGAATACTTCAATCGATGCCCTGTCGTCTTATGCGTAGATACACGCCACGCGCTGTATTATGACAAGGAAGCGGGAACATTCCTTTTTCCCTCTGACAGTTGGTGTAGAAT
This sequence comes from Pararge aegeria, assembly GCF_905163445.1. Taxonomy (NCBI): domain Eukaryota; kingdom Metazoa; phylum Arthropoda; class Insecta; order Lepidoptera; family Nymphalidae; genus Pararge; species Pararge aegeria. The sequence continues at coordinate 18,497,760 of NC_053189.1, forward strand.
TACAAAGTGCGACATACGTGCGCGTGCGGTGTGTAGTACAGGGAGCCGATATCTTGTAACAGGTGAAATAAACAGTAGGTACAGGAACTCTGCTTGCCTAAGAGTTCTCCATGACTTTCTCAAAGCCGTGCGAAGTCTACCAATCCGCAATTTTGGCCCAAACCGTTCTCATTCTGAGAGAAGGAAGACCCGTGCCCCGTATACCGGTAACGGATTGATAATGAATGAAAAGACCTAAATTTAAAAATCCTGTATAAGGGAAGCTCGATTTTACGTACTGTGCGTCACCACGCCAACAGCCTATACGAACCGCCGAATTAGATGCTTCATAATGATTTTTTTTAATAACTGATTTATTTTATTTTTTTCAGGTTACCCTGTATCAGGCCTAGAAGTAGATGGAGCATGGTGGCAATGCAGATACGCTCCCCCTACATTTATACCACTGAAATTCACTGCACCAGACTTGGACAAAGACACAACCACTTTATTAAAAGATAGCGACACTACTGCCTTACTCTTCTGTTACTTTAATAATGGCCCAGCTTTCAAACGGTATTTACAATATTATTCCGGGAAAATGATGATTATAATCGGTCCGGGTTATGAGAAAGGGGTGCATACAGACCCTACGCCATTCGGAGACGTGCCCGAAGCGTGGACCCTATATGGTTGGCAAGAAGTCGCGTGCACTAAGGATTTTATAGCTGTATACTGTCGTAATATAAGCTAGCTTTTACTTAAAATTATATGTATATTCTTACCTTATATTTGAAGTTTCTACGCTTTTAAGGTAGTTCGGCATTTTTATTTTTGATCAGTGATTAATTAACTACTGGACTAAGATTTTAAAGCTACAGCGCTGGTACTCTTAGATCCTGGCTTCTCAATATATATGAGTGAGCAGAAATCCTTCATAACGCGGTTTTCCCCCCGAGAAGTATTGTATCTTCAGATTTAGAAGAAACCGAGAAATCAAAAAATTATACGGTGATTGCGCATTGGGAAGGAGCTCAACTTCACTTTCCGAGGAGCGAGTTCTAATGTCAGCACGCACCTCTAACGTTTCTAAGTAATGTACGTTCTAAGCAATTAAAATATCACTTGTTTCAACGGTGAAGGAAAACATCGTGAGGAAGCCTGCATGCCTGAGAGTTCTGCATAGGCAAGCGTGGTGGACTAAGGCTTTAAACCCTTCTCATTGTGGGAGGACACCCGTGCTCTACAGAGCACGCCCAGTGGGCCGGTTGATGTGATAATAATGATGAGGGAATCAAACAGAGAAATCCCATTATACCGGGTAATTAATGTTTTATCCAAACACGTTGAACCATGTTTTGCTGTAGCATAGTGCAGAGTAACGTGCGAAAAGGGTCCATGAAAGGAGGGTCCGAGGGTAATTTCTATTTTTGCTCTTGTTTTTATTCTTAATGTTTATCAGTAGTAGTAATCATAATACCAGAAAGTAAATTATAAAGTGGTTACGAACAAAAGCAGATCGATATTTTATTGTATGGCGCCAATTCCGCCTTTCTTCCTGCCCCTTTGAGGAAAATGGGTAAACGAATTAACGTAGCAAAAGTTGCATCACTATTTGTATATTGCACATAAACGTTAACCAATTTATTTTACAAAGACGATAAGGGTCTTCTTATAGTGCTTTATTATGTTAACTTATAGAAAAAAAAATTTATACAAATAACAAACAATAACAGTCTTTTATTATAATCATTAAAAAAGTATATATACCTTACAATAACTTCATTCAATTTTACCTATCTATATCATGAAATAACTTAATCATTAAAAACAAAATCAATTTTTCATTAATTCAATATTTTTGACGTTAATTTTGTTAGTTGAAGGTCTAACAGATGTGTTCATCATGGGATCCTTTTTACCCTGAATGTAATTCTGGCAATCATTACTTTCTACTGGCACGACATCTAAATTGTCCTTCGGATTTATAATAGGCACTTCTGGCACCATTCTATTCATCTCGTTAACAGGCAATTCAGTGGGTAAATTATTAGACGGGATATCATTTTCCAAGAAGTGGAAATCATTATGCATCAAGCACAAGGATTCTAGAGAAAAATTCATATCGAACCGAGGCAACAATTTGTTGTCGTCCGAATTATCATCAATTTCTATAACATCACTTTGCTGGTCCGATACTTCTGGCAAAACAACGCTGGATAGATCTAAGTGAGCTGGATATTGTTCTGGTATAATATTGTCTATCATGTACTGGTCTATCAAAGGTGGATTAGCAGCTGTGTTATTGAGAGCCATTGTGTAAAATGCGTCCGATTTCACCTCATTTTTAATCTCATTCATATTTTTATGGATATCTTCTAAGGGCGGTGACGCTTTATATTCTCTACTTATGCTTTGGTTGCTGAGTAAATTAGCGTTGCACATCCTTTCTAAGCTGGGCGATTGAGTGTTTTGTTTGATTTGAGTTTCCAGTTTTATGTAGCTTGGATCAGTTGTTTGTATTTTCTGTTGCGGCGGGAGCATCGTCATAGATCTCACATTCATTTGTTGGTTGAACGAGAAGATTTGGGGGTTCTCATTTATTCCGTTATCTACAGGTGTGCTTGCGGAATCTTCGAGCATACTGTCTTGAGGGTACGCCATTATAGTGTTTGGAGATTCGCTCAATGCAGGCTCGGGTGGTAGTTGCATAAACTGAGTCGTGATTAAGTTGTTAAAAGTCACTGCACCGCCGAGACCATATCTTTCGTTATCTTCGAGTTGTTTGAACGCCATTTTTTGTTGTGAATGGAACATGTTAACTTGATCAGGACCTTTTAAGATCAAATTGCTCTTAACAGATATTTTTGGCTTCTTCCTAGGGACTCCGTCTATCTCATTAGAAATATTGATTGGCGAGTGTCTAGAAGACGGGACAGGAAGGATTTGCATCGGTTTAATAATTGGACCGATGACCTTCGTCATCGGAAGCGATATTTTGCTGACCGGATTCAAAGTTATATTGTTGCGTAAGGCAATCGAAGCTGGAGGTAATCTTATAGGGAAATTGCACATAATATTATTACCTATGGTGTTATTAACTGGTGAGTGGGTTGATGCTAAGGAATTCACGTTATTACTTTGCAATAAATTTTGATCTAATGAAACGGATGGGAGAAAATGCAGATTAGTTTGAGAAGAGTCATAGGTCATTTGCAAGGGGTGTTGTGAGCTGTATTGATGTCTTTCCTGTATATTGAAGTCCGCAGAAATTAGGCAATCCGAATTATTGTCGTCTTTACTCAAATCTGTTACGATTTCAGGATTGAAATTCGTCTGTTGGTTATTTTCAGATGAAGTTTTGCAATAGTTTTTTGGATATTCCTGCGGCATTATGTCAGGTAAACTATCACAGTCAAAAACTTCTATAGGTATTGTGTTCACAGTTTTTGGACTACCCTCAGTACTTTGTTCGTTAGATTTATTTGGTATTTCTTCTTGTTTATCTGAATCCTCGCTTGGTATGGTCCAACTTGGTTTGGTGGTTTTAAGTTTAGTCATTTCTAATAACAACTTGATCCCTTCTTTATCTCTGTGTGTGGTTAAGTGAACAGAGTATTTATCTTTGTTGACGGATTTGAATGCGCAATAAGGACAGCAATGTACACCGTCTGAGTTCAAGTCTGGATGTTTCGAGAGCATATGAGCAGTGTACCTAGTTGACTGTATCGCAGTGTACGGGCAGTATTTACATTTGTATGCGCTATCGTTGGAATGTTTTTTCTTGTGACGTCGCAAAGCATTGTGGTCGCCAGATCGGTACTCGCACTGATCGCAAGCGTATGGCTTGTCACCTAGAAGGAGAAAGAGTTTTTAACAAAATAAAAATAAATAAAAAAAACCATTTAAAAAATTAGTTAATCGCGTTAGAAATGGGTTTTAGTTACCAACCAGGCAGATAATATAATACATAGGTAATAAATAACCTATGTAACACAAATAACAGTAAGTCACAGCTTTTATTCTAAACAGGTTATTTTCAGTTCATACATAAGTATTCCTTCCTCGCTTTATGCAATTGTTGAGGTAAAGTGATATTTTTTTATTGTTTTTGTTTGTCTACAAGTGACAAGCTCTGTTACAAAAAGCTCTACTACAACTAGAAGAAGTATTACTTAGGTATTGTGTAAGTGGTATTTAATTTGTATTCTTTAGACGGCCAATTCACGCAGCGGGCCGCGACCCTGCTTTCTGAGTCCAAGATCGTAGGTTCGAGTCCACGAGTCTGGGTGTTTATCTATCTATCTATCTATATATATAAAAGAGAAAGTGTGTGGGTATGTTCCGTATAAGATCCGAAACGGCTGGACCGATTTCAATGAAACTTTCAGGGAATCTCTGTATTGACCTGGCGAGTAATCCGGTAAAGTTTGGTGACGATCGGAGCACTCCTATTATTGAACTGGCAAATACAGAAGCGAGAAGAGAATAGAAGATAATGAATACGGAGAAAGATAAATGATTTAATATATTATGAGACTTAAATTAAAAATTTAATGATGTAAGTTTATTGTTTAAATAAAATAAAGCAAAATCTAGCTCGGCGAAGCGGGCTGGGTACGCTAGTATATTATAAGTATTTATGTACATTATTCATTAAAATATTAATCAGTTATCTTAGTACCCATAACACTTGTGTTAAGCTTATGTTGGGGTTAGATGGTGATGTGTGTATTGTCGTTAGTATATTTATGGTATATATTTAGTATATATTCTCACCAGTATGTGACCTCATATGCAACTTGAGTTCTTCCTTCCTAGCGGCAGTGTATTCACACTCGCAGCACTTGAACGGCTTCAGCTTGTCGTGTACGGTGGCCACGTGTCTGCTAAGCAGTCTCACGTTGGTGAAACCCTTCTGGCAAACCTCGCACTGGACGGGCGGGCCATTCCTTCTGTGGTATAGCATGTGTTTGGACAGTTGATTGGAGCTTTTGAATTTTTTTTGACATACAGTACCTGTAATGGATTCACAAGCTTCACAATACAATAGTTAATCACCCTTAGCTTATTAATGTAAGTAGAAACTGCTAGACTGGTATATTTTAGTTACTTTCACAGCATTATGTCATATGGAATTTTACTTTGGGGGAATGCTGCTGATATTAGCACTATTTTCGTGCTGCAGAAGAGGGCTGTTCGTTCTATCTACAAAATGGGTCCGAGAGAGTCATTGAGAGATAAATTTAAAGATTTTAAAATAATGACAGTGTATAGTCAGTACATATTTTAAAATTTAATGTACGTTCATAAAAACATTTATAAATTTAAGAAAAAATGTGACTGCAATAATTTAAACATTAGAAGTAAGAATAAACTTACACTGCAATATACTAGGTTACATAAAATTCATAATTCGTTTAAAGGAAATTGCATACAATTCTACAATAAACGACCAATTGACATCTTGGAGAACTCTTAAAAAGTTCAAAGTTTGTATTAAATGTAAGCTCTTATAGAAAAGTCCTATTATAGCATAAAGGACTATGTAAACGATAAAAAAGCTTGAGTGTAAATAATTGCTCTAACCAGGTTGCTCTTCTAATAATTAAATGACATTGTGAGATGGTGATAACAAAAAAAAACACCCGGCTAAGTTTGTTGTGGGCTTCTGCTTAGACCAGGACGCGTTTGGAACGCTTTAGTTTTAAGTTTACGAATGTGGTTATCGCCATCATATCACTAGCGTGTAATTCTTATGTACGCATCAAAAGTGCCACCTATGGGCCTACTTGAATAAAGATATTTTTGACTTTGACTTTGAATGTTTAACTGTGAATAGGCCTCTTCTCTTATGTATATATATCTCTAGCAAGGCGCTAAATAAGTAACGCCTAATCTACGTAAATCTAAGCATACATCTATCTTTGACCAATACTTATCACCTAAGAGTTGGGGAAACGTTTTTTTCTGTATCGCCTAAATTATTGGGCATTCAATTTAGGTGATTCTTAGGTATTTTAAACCATGTGGTTCTATGCTCTAAAACACTCGCTCTATTATATTCTATGCTCGTTTTCAGAGTAAAACTAAAAAGGTGCGGCAACTTAATTTTGACAGTGAACCATATTGTTAGTTGGGATAAAAATACCTTGAATATAATTGTTTTTTATTTATGTTTATAGACAAGTTGACTGCAATCACGCGCTTACCTAGAAGATTCGTTATTTGAATGTCAGCTAAAAATTTATATAATAGCATTCAAATGTGGCCAATTGTGTGATGCACTAACAAATATACAGACAATTTTTTTCTATAATTCTTACATTCTATTACTTATGCCAAACTGGTCACAGCCTATTTTATTGTATGTATGTAGATAAATACAAGTTGGCCTTACATGCATATGCCTTGAAAGTCCCATGAGATTTCATATGAACTCTCAACCTGTACCTGAGGAATGTCTTGTACCCACAAACCTCGCATGTAGGTAATTCTAAATCTATTTTATGTATTTTCCACAAATGTATATGCAACTGTTCCACAGTGGTAAATATTTCTGAGCATTCTGCGCAAGTGATATCTCCATCTTTATGACACCTCCTGAAATTAATAATTTCGTTAAAATAAATGGCAAAAATATCATAATCCCATGCTATCTTCAGGGAGGTATTTTTTATATATAAAGATATATTTCTTGAAATGTATAATTTTAATTTTAATATTTTAGGTTCATTAATCAATTCAATCCTACAATGTTCATTGTTCCCTGTAACCCTCAGATCCGGTTGACCCAAATAGTACTATTTAGGTCAACAGGATCTGAGTGATGAAAAGATCATATTCTAATACTTTATGTAGGATATTGTAATCATACCTCATAAAAAATTTCAATTGTAAGAAATATGTTGTGAATATCATCTATTAATGCCTAGCCAATAAAAAACTTAAGAGTTTGGAACATCGTCGCAAGGTTGCCTGCCTTTCGGTATTCTATAGGATATATTTCGGAGAGTGTGCTCAAGAACTATTTGATCTAGTTCCCCCCTCGCCTTTTTACCATCGAACCGCGAGGCACCGGAAGGATCTGCATCTCTACGTGGTCGATATACCGCGGACGCGTACGAAGCGCTTCGCATCTTCGTTTCTAATTAGCACCGCTAGGATCTGGAATGCTCTTCCAGCTTCCATTTTCCCCAGTTCTTACAACATTAGTACCTTCAAATCAAGAGTGAATAGGCATCTTCTAGGCAAGCACGCTCCACCTTATTCATTCAAGCGTCAAGCGCTCGTCTATAAATATATAAAAAAAAAAAAAATCTAATGGATTTTGAATATACAGTTGAAGTTGAAGATTTATTTTCACCTTTTGCTGGCAATTTTTAATAAGGTTGTGCTCTAAGTTCTAATAATAATCTAACAGGCTTAAGTGATGCCATGTGATCATGCCACAAAGTAAAGTTTTGTTGAATAAGAGTCATACACCTATGAAACAGACTGCCCCAAGATAAAGTATCTGTAAGAACACTAAATCAGTCCAAGAACTTGCTGGATAAGTACGATAAGAATAAAAAGAACAAAAAGAAAGGTTGATATAGACACCACAGTTAAAGCTGCTGAGCTTAATATTAATACCTGTGATATGATAAGTTTAATTCCTCCTTGAAATGTGCATGGCAATTACCAACTAAACACACATATTCTTTTTCTTGTTTGTCATTACTGTTTCTGGGTTCTTTTCTATTTGGATACGGGGTTAACCTTCCTCTCTCAGGTTTCATAGGAATATGTGTGTCTTCTTGACTTTCTTTAATCTGTGGTGATGATAAATTCTTGTCTACAGCTGGCATTCGTGGCTGTATTGATGAAATCAGATCTGGGGTAACACTTGACATTTGTATTAAATTACAAGTGGTGTTAGATGTTGATGTATTTGACACATTTATATATTGGGTAGACACATCATTGGTATACACAATATTTATACTAGCTTCTTGAATAACTTCTTTTGGGTCCACTTTTTCAAAATTAGGCATACTCATTTTGTTCAATTCATCCACAGAGATGAATGCAACTCCTTTCGGTAGTTGCTTATTATTGCCATTAACAATATCCGGAACGATTTCTATTACTTGTGGTATCTTCACCTCTGTTAGTTGTTGTTGAGGGGGGTTGGGTTCGTTGACTGTAATTTCTTTTATTAATTTCGCATGTTTAAGAGCAATTTGAACTAGACTTTTTACCATTTTCTTAACATCTTTTATACCCATCTTGTGGTGGTTGCGTAAATGTGTTCGAAGAGTTTCTTCAGCGTCAAATACACTCGTACAACCTGGGCAAGGGATCTGTATGTTGTCTGCAAGACCGTTTCGTTTAGCTAATTCAGGATGCACGGTAAATAAGTGAAACTTTATATCATCCTCGGCGAAAGCCATGTAAGGGCACGCCTCGCATTTAAAGAAGGCCGTAGAACCAACAGATTTTGCTTCGTAGGACATTACTTTTTCTTTTGGTAGGGCTGGTTTCGAGTCCATATTTTCTTGCCCGTTTTGGGAGACAACCCTGTTCATGTTCATAATGTAACATTGAGAAGTCATAGTTTTATGGGAGATCAATGTGTGTTTTATAGCAACTCAGTATTCAGTTCAAATAAACTCAACATTTTCATCCTAATAATAATTGTAAACACAAGTAGTTTAAAGTTTCACTTCTACACATTTGTCAGTTGTCATTCGAACGCTCAAACATCAAATTCAACAGCTGGCAAAGTCAGGTTTCTCTATATTCTATGGTCTCTGTCACAGGTTAATTCAGTTGTCTAAAGGTTTATTATAATTCTCTAACAGACTTTCCAATTTAGTTGGAATGACAAAAAACAAAACACACGGCTATGCATATCCATAGACAAAAATGATAATTTATGACACTTCGAATGACGTGTTAATTAAACGTCTGTGTTGTTTACTACTTTTTTGGTTATTGGCCGGCGACGATATTTCCGTCGTAAATTAAAAATTCCTGCCTTGATATTTTATTAAACATGAGTGTAAGTAGGATTCAAATACTGAACTTTATATTTGGTACATTTTTACTGAGATTTAGGTTGATTTATTATGTCTTTTTCAGTTGGAAATTGAATCCATGGTGCGGTACGCGTCACCAATAAACCCAGCGGTGTTCCCACATCTTACGATGTTGTTACTCGGGATAGGGATATTCTTCACCGCATGGTTCTTTGTTTATGAAGTCACAAGCACGAAGATTTCGAGGGATCTATTCAAGGAACTTCTGTTGTCACTAGTTGCTGCTTTGTTCTCCGGTTTTGGTATTTTGTTCTTGTTGCTATGGGTGGGTATTTATGTGTGATAGTACCTCTCTTGTTTAATGAAAGTATCATTCCTTGTTAAAAATGTCGAATTAATTTTGTATATTTTAAGTATAATAATTAAATTTATTTAAACGAGTCTTTTTATTATTTCTAGCTGTATGTCCTATTAATTTTATTTACTTCAATGTTACAATCACATGATGCAGTCGATTTACTATTAATATAAACAATGCATTATAGAATTAATTTCAAATTATTTATATTGACAAAAAATTGTTCTTATCATTGAACTAATTCTCAAAACAAAAAATAATTTCTCTTTATTGAAAAGAAATATTTTTAGTATGTGTAGTACACAAATATAAAAATATTTCTTCTCATATTAAGCTTATTGTATAACATACTTGAGGTCAGCTTAATTCGGTAGACAGGCAAAGTTGGCAGTTGGTTTTCAGCTCTAGTATTCTGTAACTTAACTGACCTTTACTAACCACAGGCAACCTATTAACTTCTTCACCCAGTTTTAATAAATGTGGGGTAGCGTTGGAGAAGTTATGCATTGTTTCTCACATTCTGATATTTGGAAGGTGATGTCAGTCAGTTAAAGTGTGACAAAACACTACATAAGTATTCTAATTTTATGCATACGGAAATGACTGTCTTATATGAAGACACCCTGGTCTTAAGCTTTCCAGCAAATAATTCAAATGTTCTATTGTGTGGAGTTTTTGTAGGACATCCAACACTAGACACTAAACGGTACAGCCGATGCATGTTGGACACTGTTGGTTTGACCTTGCTATTCCTTAGGTCGCTCGCTCATTTTGGGTTTTTGGTGAGCTGTGTGTCCTTCCTAAAAAGTTGTACCCCAATGTGGCATAAAAATACATCATTCTGTAACATCTGTAACTTTTATTTACTTTACTCTAAAAGTTATTGCTCCTTAAACGATCCTACCTACTTAATTAGCTCTTTATACTATCGGAAGGGGTGACCAATTAAGACCAATTTCCTAACAATGGGCCACAGAAATATTTCTTGCCAGAAAGAATCTAATATCTAATAGTTTTTGACTTGACGAGGCAATCGAACCAAAGGCCCGATGAATCCTATTTGAACATACTAACCATAAGTGTATGAGTTTCGCATTCGTTGCTCTTGTTTTTTACAAGCTCTTTAATATTTTACGGCCGCCTGGCGCAGTCGGCAGCGACCCTGCTTTCCGAGTCCAAGGCCGTGGGTTCGATTCCCACAACTGGAAAATGTTTGTGATGAATATGAATGTTTTTCAGTGTCTGGGTGTTTATCTGTATTTTATAAATATTTTTGTATATTCATCAGTCATAACCAAGCACCCATAACACAAGCTACGCTTACTTTGAGGCTAAATGGCGATATATTGTCGTAGTATATTTATTTATTTATTTATGTTTTTTTGTTTTTACTCATATGTTTGTAACCGACTCCTTTGGACTTGATTTTGACCCTCTTCAAACGGTCTGATTTCGTTCGAACTTTGTATCCAGGGCCGATGACAGCACACTAATTTGAAAAAAATATTCTATTTTTAATTTTACAAACTAAGGTTTTTGTTGAAATATAAAAATAATTTTAATTTTGACCTATTTAAAATAATAGTATAACCAAAACTAAAAAAAGCTTTTATAAATAAACTAAACTTAAAGGTAGAAATTAGTTTGGTTTGCGTGTTTTTTTTTGAGAAGTCTCATTTGGATAGGGGATAGGGATACTTAAATAAATGCACAAGTTTTTGTAAAAATTGGATATAATTTAAATTACAAATAGTTACTTACACTAAGGAATAAAAAAAGATAATATTTACAAATGCATAGGTACATTGCTAATACAAATTTGGTTATAAATTAGATTGTTTTTTTAAAAACTCCGGACTGAACGGTGTGGTGTTGAAGCCGAAGTTATTGCTGTGTGTGGCGACAGGCTGCAAAAAAACAAAATTAAATATTGTCATCGTAAGCCAAGCGGTTAACCCCGCGCTTCTTTCTTTGCGAAGCTATGTGCGTTTATTACATAAGCAATTAAATATCACTTTAACAGTAAATGAAAACATCGTGAAGAAATCTGTATTCCTGAGAGTTCTTCATAATATTTTTAAAGGCGTGTAGACTCTACCGATTTGCACTGCGCCCAGCGGCCAGCGTCGCGGGCACGGCAACCATTCTCATTCTGATAGGAGATCCAGTAGACTTTCACAAGCCTCAAAAAGTTTCCCCCTTTGACAGCGATGACAAATATTAAAACAGTTTATTTTTTAACTTACCTCAACTGCCGTCAAAGAGTCTCCATCCGCTGTAGGGAAATAATCCTTTCTGAACTGCGGCAAGTCCTCGATGCCAATCAGATCAGAGTCATCTGATGCTTCGCTGTAAATAAACTAAATGTTTAATATCTGTGCCTTGCTTAATAAGCGGTGATAGTCAAGTGGGTAAGTCCTCGGTTTCCCTTTTGGGGGGGATCGAGTTCGATCCACAGCACGCACTTCTAACTTTCCGGAGTTATGCGCGTTTTAAGCAGTTTTAACGGTGAAGGAAAACACCACGTGACAACCTGCATGCTTGAAAGTTCACCATAAAGTTCGTTCTCGTAAACACTTTCCATTCTTGTGGGAGACTTCGGTCGTGGCTAGTTACCACAAAACCGACAAAGACGCGCCGCCAAGCAATTTACCGATCCGGTACGATGTTATGTGAAACCGAATAGGGATTTTATATTACCCGGCATTATATATTATTAAGTTCGTTGTGGGCTCGTCTTTTTAGACCAGGGCGCGTTTGGAACCCTCGTAGCTTTGGGTTTAACTTTTAAGTTGGCGAATGAAGTTATCACCATGATTCTCACAATTATGGAAACATATACGTATAAACGCTTAATAAGTGCCTGTGATAGGCCTACATGAATAAAGAATATTATTTTAATACTGTAATTTTGTCCAGATTTGAAGGTCGATTGGCGCAGTGAGCAACCCTGATTTCTAAGTCCAGGCTGTGGGATCGATTCCCACAACTGGAAAATGTTTGTGTGATGAACATGAAAATTTTTCAATGTCTCGGTGTTTATCTGTATGTTATGTTTTCGTAACATGCAGATAAATACTACATATTTTTCATAAATATATTCATCAGTCATCCTATTACCCATAACACAAGCTACGCTTACGCTTGGGGCTAGATGGCTTTAGCTGGCTTTTGTCTGTTTTTTTTCTTGATGGTTTGCAAAAACTCGCGCTTTCTGGCGACCTATATTATAGTCCTGATACGTATACGTATTTACCTGATAGCGTCAAAGTCTGGCGCGTTGATGGCTTCGTTCCAGATGGGGTTGGAACCCTTTTCAGTGTGCTTGTTGGTGCCGGGCGCCGCCAGCCCCATGCGGTTCAAACCGGAGTCCTGCGACCCGTACTTCGGGATCGACAGGGCTTCCAGGCGACGATTTAGCCTGGACAATAGGTTCACTTACGTTACAACTTTGAAAAACAACTAGAAATGTTCCTCGGGTGTCCTCTTCTTGAATCTGCGTTTTACTGGTTTTATTTGACTTTAGTAAAATAAGGGAAAGGGTTAAATCGCCTGGCTTGTTTGCATGCTACAAACCAGCTTACGTTATAACATATTTTCTTCTAAGTTAAAGTTCTAAAGGGCCAGGACGCGTTTGGAACTCTCGAAGCATTAGATTTAAGTTTACTTATGGTTTTATTCTCTGTCAAGAGATACATTATTAATTTCGGAAGTAAGAGTTGAGATAACCAGTGACATTTCCGGGCACAAATCGCGCAGATCTTCAGCACGGGCTTTAACATGACGTGCAACATCGACCAGGTGGTGCCCGCAACACGGACACATCCGGTGTGACGCTCGATGACGTGTAACTCACACTCTAGTCCGCACGATGAAGGTCGCCAGCAGCACGAGGCACAGCAGCGCCAGCGCGGCGGACAGGCCGGCCAGCACGTACACGACCACGCGGCTGGTGTCCGCGCTGATCTCGGGGCTGGCGCCCGTCACGAAGTCGCGCAGAACCAGCAGCTCCGTGTTGAGCGTCGTCTGGATCGCGCGCAGCGTCTGCGTGTCACTGCGGAGACTGGACAAAGATAAATAATATAAACCTAAGAAAACTAGACCAATATTTTTTTAAATAATAACCAGCTACTGCTCTCGTTTATTTCGACTTTTTACAAATCCCGCGGGAAACTTTTTTATTTCTGGGATAAAATGTAGCCTATTTTACTCTCCGTCGTTTCCTAACTATGCAAAAAATCAAGTAGATTCGTTGTTTAGGGTGTAAAGCAACGACAAAAAAAAACAAACAGGCATCGAATTTAAAATACTAGTATAGTAGTAATCGACGGACCAAGTAGATGGTAAACGTGATGGTACAAAGCCATCGCCTACAGAGCAACACTTCGCAGGGCAAGTAAGGGACACTTTTTGCAAAGTTTGTTAAGTCTCATGCGCCTGTGGAGACCATTTTGGGTCCACACTCAACGTATTTTAAGATTTTGGACTCCTTTTGAGATCTTCAAATGTTATGTTGGCGATTATTGTATATAAACAAGTTAATTGGTCTCTCTTAATACGAGGGTACTCTCTGAATATAATATGTCTCTCTTCGGTGATTGTAGCTGCACTTGAAATATTCAATCAGTCCATCTCAAATTTAGCTAGCCACCGTGGAAATTTGGCAGATAATCATCTGTTAAATCCATATTTTGCACTTGGAAACCTAAGTTTCCAACTTTGGCAGATAAAATCACGTAATGTTTAATAATGGTTTGAGCATTATGTGATGGCACCTTTCCACAGTGGGTAGCTAAATTTGATGTCAACTAGAATGGTAGTCCCTTCTGTAAAGAGCATTTCTTCGGCTTACTCCTCGATGACTTCTGTGGAGACGGGCACGTTGTCGCGTATAAAGTGCGCGCGCACCTCGATGACGTCATCGAGAGTCACACCGGATGTGTCCGTGGCTGGCACCACCTGATCGATGTTGCACGTCATGTTGAAGCCCGTGCTGAAGGTCTGCGCGATCTGTGCCCGGAAATGACACTGGTAATCTCAACTATTACTTCCGAAATTAATAATCACGAGATTGGATTGTTGAATTGTTACGTGCCGCTCAATCGATCTCCGATCCACGTGCCAATAGTTAACTTCTGCAATCAAATTTCTTTTTCACGTCAGATTTCTAAAATCTTATTCTTGGTCCTAGTCGGTAAGGCCCAGCGATCGCCGAAAATCAAAAATAAACACTAAATTCAAAATTGATTTATTTATAGTAGGCCTGTCAAAAACGCTTTTTAAACGCCAACGAACTGTTAGTTGTGACTTTACCACCGATTTGGAAGGCAGATTCTACCGAGAATAAGCCGGCAAGAAAATAACGTTTGCTCTTTTCCAACATCATTTTACAATTTAACAATCATTGTTCTATCTTGTAATCCAATGTTCCCGAAACGATGAAGACCGTAACAAGTGGAGGCGCATCGCGGGCTGCATTAGCCAATGTTATGTAATCCGTAATGGTAAAAACATTCCAAATTGCAATTTTATATCATCATCTAAAATATTTCTTTATAATTGATGCAAAATATAATAAATTAATTTAAAATGGTTGAACCAAAAACTAAGGTAAAATCTTGCGATGTTGTGTTATAGCTTTTGGAACTCTGACATTTGGAAACTTCCTGAGAGAAAGTATCAGTTATTGCACACAATAAAATTGATCATCGTCAACCACGACCACTCTGTCAAGAGTCAACGAATCAGGAGGTTCCATCTTGTGTGACATGAAAGCAAAGCGGCTTGCTACCAAGCAACCTTGTACCACTTAATAATAGTAAAATTCAGTTATTAAAAAAAGCACGTTCAGATAAAAAATACTCAAAATTTTGCTACTCACGAAGTCTGCGTGTGACTCCACTTGAGTCAAAGCGTTCACAAACATAAAGAAGACTCTGTTTTGGGACGATATGAGGTAGATCTTCACTGCTGTGGTGTCGTTTGCATCATCTGGAAATATTTGTAATTCTTTCTTAGCTAATATATCATCGTCACACTGTACAGAAAATATTAAAATAGCTGAAGTATAAACTTTTTATTTAACTTTAATTGTACGTAATGTAGTGGAAAGATCTAATTTATTTTATAAGCTGCTAATGTGCTTTTATGAAATTCTAGAATGGATTTAAAAAAAACAAAGAATGTAGTTACAAATAAGTATCACTCGTAAGGTTGGCGTTATGGTCCTAATGGAACAAAACTTTTAACAATAATGAACTTGCAAATTGGTGTATAACGTATTTATCAGTGACCCTTTGGTGCTGC
The DNA here is from genome assembly GCF_905163445.1 of Pararge aegeria. Taxonomy (NCBI): domain Eukaryota; kingdom Metazoa; phylum Arthropoda; class Insecta; order Lepidoptera; family Nymphalidae; genus Pararge; species Pararge aegeria. The sequence goes on from NC_053189.1 coordinate 18,513,426, forward strand.
AGACGTTTTTGGGCAGTGGTGATCATGGTTACCCATTTATACGTTTGCACGCTATTTATAAATAAAATATCTATAAAAACGGCAAAAAAATATTATTGTTTTTCGTATCTATTTGTTGTTATAGCGGAAGCAGAAGTACATAATCTGTAAAAATTTCAATGTCTAATGTTTAACTATCACGGTTAATGGGGTCTGGTGACAGACGGACGGACAGCGGAGTAATAGGGTCCCGTTTACCCTCTGGAGAAGAAACCCTAGATATAAAGACAACAGAAATGCTCGTTGAAAAGTATACCAGGATCGGAAGCAATGACGTTGAACTCGAACATCCCATGCATGCTAGCTGTGGGTTGCATGTTGAGCGTGAGCACGCCGCTCACGTTGTTCAGCAGGAACGCGGAGTCGCGCACGTTGGCCAGGCTGGCGTCTGTCATCATCGACGACTGGTCGATCGCGTAGCTGATCGGCAGGCCTTCGGAGTGGACCGCCTGAGGAGGATTCAGGCATTCAATTCACTCATTGCATAGTAGGCGTGCAAAAATAAAACCACCTTAACATTATTCCGTTTTCTATCTATTCACAATAAAAAATAAATATATTTAAAGCTCGGTGGTTTCGAGGACGTTTTAGATTTTATTTAGTTTTAAATAGTTTATTTTAGGTTATATTTATAAAACAATTATTTTAAAGAATAAACATGAAATATTTAAAGTTCATAAATAAGTTATAATAAATCAATGTTTAACAATAATTGGTACCTACTAAAATTATCCTACAATGTCACAAAACAAATTATAAGTTTATCTATCAATCTCAATCAATTTCTTCTCTATCTGCGAAATTTTCCCTGCAGTGAAAGAAATAATCTAATTATTTAAATTAATATTCCGTGAGATATTGTTCGATTCTAAACACGCCACTGTTATGTTATGTTAAAGATGCTGCTTATTTTTTTAATTTAAAAACGAAGTTTTGTCCCTTGATTATGTCTAATATATATATTTTTGGTAGCCTATTAGTGGACAACCCAAATAATGCGAGTAAGCTTCACACCAGTTTTGTGACAATTTATCTTCGTGGTTCGTAATTTTTGATCGTCTCTCAAAAAAAATCACCCTCAAAGATAACCGCTTGAAGTTAAGCGTCTTTCTAACGTATGTCGTCGACGCAATCTTTTAAAATCACTTATTCTTGGCAGGGTCATTTCGGGCAGTAAAATTTTAACTGCGCATGAAATTACCGGTTTTTTTTCATACATTTGGTTTTATCCTTTACCTGTACAGTGAGAAGTTCTCTATTGACACTGTCGAGTGTAGATATCCCTGCTGTGTACAAGCTTCTCGTGAAAATCGGACGAGGGTTAGCCTCTCGCACCTGTAACATACAACATATATATCAGTTCTAGTGGATGACTGTATATGTATTGTACAACCTACCAACATGTTTGAGGTCTGTCTACGAGGAAGTTCGTTAGTATAAAACCCAGATATAAAAACAAGATATCTTGTTTTAGCAGATGACTCTCCGTTACCAACAATAAAGATAATATTTATAATAGCCACACTGTCGTGATCTTGGCTCGAATAGATCAAAATAACTGTCAAAACGACATTCATTACTTTACATGATTCTAGTTAATGCATCTATGGGTAATATGAGCTAGGCAAATCGAGGAAAACACGGATATGAAGCATAGACTAACCAAACTTTGCGACTCTTTCACTCGGCAAAGCCCAGGAAGCGCGAAGCACAGATGATTGAATATTCACCCGAAAACAACATCAGTAGTTATTGAAATTAATTCGCAAAGTGTGCACTTGATTTAATGACCACAGAGGTAGGTAATAATTGGTCGCTCCTAAATCTAATTGCTTCCCTCAGGATTGGCATTACATTACCCCGTTAAAAACTTACTCTTGCGTCTATAATTTTAGTACGAAAAGTAGCTCACGGTGATGGTAACGGTCAAGATAGAGCTGGGCAGTGCGGTGGTCACGTCGCGGGAGTTGCTGGCCACAACTCGCATCGTGTGTATCTCACTCTCACTTCGGTCCAGTGCCCTGGCCAGTGTGAGGACGTTAGTCACTGCATCTAGTGCGAAGTAACCTTCTTCGTTGCCATCTGTAGCAGAATCATTGAGTTGATAATATAGAACTAGGTTAATTGGAAAGTGGGCATTAATCCGATGGAGTACTCCGTACTACAGTCTTCAAAATAATAAATAAATAAGTTTTGTTCTATACTTTAAAAAAAAATGAATACCTACTGTGTCATGCCTGCATGCAACAAAAGCCACTTTTAATTTATTATTGTTTTTGACATAAAATGGGATACTGTGGCTTATCTTTATCCCACTACCGGCCCACTACAAAGCACGGGTCTTCTCCCACAATGAGAGGTAAGGCCGTAGTCCAGTACGCTGGCCAAGTTCGAATTGGCACACACCTTTGAGAACTTTATGTAGAACTCTCAGGCATGCAGGTTTCCTCACGATGTTTTCCTTCACCGTTGAAGCAAGTGATATTTTAATTACTTAAAACGCACATAACTTAGAAAAGTTTTAGGTGCGTGTTGGAATTCGAACTCGGCCCCCGAAAGTGAAGTCGAGCTCGTACCCAATTCACATGGTTTATCTTAGATACATAATAAATAGATCAAAAGATGGGGTTTTTTGAACATTGTAAACATTATTATATTTATTTGTAATGATATCTGATAGTTGGTTCAGTTAATGAACATACAATATAAATTTCTCACCAATAATGCTGTAGTAAATGCTGTGACAATCGTCAGCACAAAGGTAGTTCTTGAGATCCACAGCGAGGGGCAACTCATGTTTTTCTGTCAAGCCAGCCTCCTGCTCTGAAATACGGCAACGTACATTACATTTATTACTAAAGGTCTTGCCTCTTTGTTAACTGACCTCCAAAATAGAAATGTCCAACAATATGAGATGCCTCGAGCCTCTTACATGAACTCAATCCATCCGGAACATGGCACATCGACTAACAATGCTCATAGTGGGGATAGCTGATAGATGATACAGATACGTAACTCTAACTATAAGATAACTAACTCCTTTCAATATCCTCGCCAGCGAAGACGAGATTACCAACTTATTTCGTCACCCGGACGTGGATCTCATCAGTGACTTCGGGCACAAAGGTACCAGTCCAATGAATCCCAATTTCTTATTCTGCCGCTAAGCAGCATTGTTGCAATGCTGTCTCGCGGTCTGAAGGTCGTGCTTGCCGGTGTTGCTTTGCGCAACATAAGCCATTTCATCTTTGATTGTCTAGTTTAAGTCAGTTCTGTTCTCAGTTTCTCACCTACGAAGGCCACATCGGCAATGTTGTTGCTGAAGATGGGTTCCCCTTGTGTGGGTACGAACACTGCCCGCAGTGTCACCTCTGTGAACCGGGGGTAGGGCTCCGTGCCGCCGTCCGTAGCGCGGATGCTCACCTGTTTATCCAACACAACATATAATACACACAAAAAACCATACTAATACTATAAATGCGAAAGTGTATCTGTTTGCTACCGATATTTTTTGTAAGTTATACTTCATAAGCGGCGTAAAAAAAATCATAGGATTGAAATAATACGATGTGAATGCGCGCGCTCATGGTTACACGATTTCAACAGGATGAAGGTAGTCGCGAAACCGAGTGAGAGGGGAATACATCGTTCACCAACTCTTTTTTTTAAGTTATACTTCTTTTGGCGGATTGGGGGAAAAATGCTGAGAGTAAATTTTTACGATGCACACACCGGTAAGAAAAACCGACACCTGAAGTTAGATATAGTCGATATTTAATTTTTCAAAAAAAGATGTGACAGTACACGTACACGACAGTACAGTGTACACCTTCAATCTTAAAGTCTGCGGGCTAATTCCAGTGATTTAACTGATTAAATTGTACAAAAATCTCAAATTCTAATGTTCGGTGAAACTTGGTGGACCGATAATGAAATAACTAGATAATGCATTAAATATAATAAAACTTTCAATGCATTAAATAGCTTTATCGATTGTTAGTGGCGTTTTCTCTACAAACGTAGAATAAGGGGTAAGATCACTTTTTTTTAAAAGATTTTTATCTTGTTACACCAAAAAAGTAAAATTTCTAAAGCGTGTACACTGTACACACACGTTTATAATAAACTGTATAACTGAACAAACGGGCGTCGACGGAGCTTTTAAAAAACGTTGTTACCTTAGAGGTACGCATCAGAAACGTGTCTGAAAAGTGCTCCGTACGTGTTAGCTGAATGTTAACCAAGGTAAACTTAACGGTATTACCTTAAATTCTTTGACCTCTTCAGTGAACATTTGTTGGAGCATGAGGATACCTTCATTTTCGCCGTTCGCTAATACTTGAAAGTACTGGGATGCCTCATCTAGGTATACAAAAGGTTATTTTAATTAATTATTTGAATTTATGAAGATATTTCTTAATTCCAAATATAAAATGAAAATTACCATCGCCAGAAATATCAAAGGTGACTTTTCCCGCTTCCAAACCGTCTTCATCTGTAGCTTGAATAGAGTCCAGAAATTCGCCAGAGACTAGCCCCAGGCGAGCGTTGACCATTGCTCGCTCCTGTTAAAGTATAATATCAATCTTAGTGAACAACGTCAATCTCCACTTAATTAAGACATGGGGTTATTCAAGAAGCGTATGAGTTAATGCCTTGAGAGCTGGCTGACTAGTGATACTTGCTGGAAGAAGAGCCGTAGCGAGGAAAAAGCGCTCATGCCGCGATTGCCAGAAAGTCACTGGTTCAAATCCTGTAGGTTCCGAAAATTTTTACATGCATTTTAAATATATAAAAAAAATCATATAAAGTAAATATAAAATAAGTGGTTTTAAAATCAAAACGTACCTACCCTTGCAAATCGCAGGACGGAACCGCTTTGAGGAAACACAAAAACGGGCGCGTGGAAGTTGTAAGGCCGGATGACGAGCTGATAAATCTCACTGGACTCTTGACGTGGCTCACCATGATCGTATGCCTGCGTCGTGTACACATCATTAAAATGTAATTAAATAACGTTCTGGTAATGGTGAATAAAATTACTTATCTAGTCTAGATCTACTAGATCTAGATTCTAGGATATAAGGAACTTGGCTAAAATCTACTTGCTGACTTCAAATCCGGATTATTACTTAGTCATGTTCAGATAATTTTCTTCACCAGCCCAGGAAATTACCCAAAAAGCAGCTAGGTGGGTGCTCAAATTTCCTCCTTTGTGAGAAAGGACACGTTGTGAAAAACAGTGGAGCATTGATAGGCTGGAATGTAAGATTGCTCGGAAGCACACCGCTCCGCTTTTATCTCTCACAAGACAGAGAAATAGTTGTCAAAATGCTAATGATGAAAAAGAGCAACTGCTGAGTTTGTTTTCTTCATGGATGTATCACTTCACGCAGCCTTTTTGAAATAAATGAGATTTGAGTTTTATTATGTTGATAATAATAATATGCCAGAATCTTGAAGTAGTTATGTAACTTGATTCATTATCGTAAATCAAAAATCAAGCAGACCACTTAGAGGGCCTTGTGATACACTAAAAAAACTCACGAGAATGCCTATATCATAGGTTCCCCAGAAGCCTTTCAAATCCACGAGCGTCTCCAATTCTCCACTGACGTTGTACATGTTGTCGGTGTAAACGTCGATTGCGGTGAAGAGGTCGGGAAGAACAATGTCTCGCTCGGTGAGTAGAGTGAGGTTGGCCACTTCGTAGCCCACGCGCGAGTTGTCCGTGTTAATCTCATCGCGATCTGGGGCGAAGATGTATGGAGAAAGTCTGCTACCCTGAGAGTAAACAAAACCAATTTCACAGTTTGAAACCATAAATATCCTATCTATCTATCTATCTGTTTGTAATCTTTAAACTTGCAAATTTAAGCCACTTTTTGCTACCGTAAACAGAAAATTCACACAAATAATAACATCAAAACAAACACTTAACCTATTTATTAGTCTTTGCAGGCAATCTATAAGTATTTTTGTTTTCATGATATTTGATAAGGTAACGATGCTATAGAGCGCCTTGTTTTACAGGCCAAGGTGGAATGCACCAGAGCTTAAGATGCATCAATTCAAATCCGCTGTCGGCGTCCCCTCGTATGAGTGTAGCAGCTCAAGCTCGTGAAGCAAATCATCCAAACAGCGTGATGACCACGACCCCTTTGACAAGATTGTAACGATAAAGAAGAAGATAAGGTAAGCATGAACCTCTGGAAATACTTTTGCATGGCCAAAATCAGATGTGAAAAGCTTGATTTGTTAAAAGCTTGACGTGCTGGCAAAAAAATATGAATGATGTAACATGTGCTATATATTACTTTGCTTAAGTTCTCGGAGACAGACCAGGAGAGTCTATCGCGTGACGGCAGCTCCGGAGCATTGTCGTTGACATCGAGCAACACAACGAGCACCTCTGTAGTGTTTTGATTCCTGTTGCCATCTGTAATATCAGACATCGAAAATGTACACAAGAAAAAATTGTGGTTTAGACAAAATGGACAGGAATAACGTTCCATGAATTCCATGTTCTCACTCAGAGGGCTAAAAAATCGATCTAGCTCTAGAGCAATTATTGTTTTATGTAATTATTGTTTCAAGGTTAATTTTCAAATTAAAATAATTTAAAATGAAAATTTGAGATATTGACAACAAAACGAACATCCGGCTAAGTTGGTTGTGGGCATTTTCCTAGACATATGCGTGTTTGGAACTCTCGTAGCTTTAGTTTTGTATAGAAAGTAGTTATCGCCATCATCTTAATACTATGTACACTTTTTTTTTTTTTTCATTATTTGTACACCACTTAGAAAAACGAAAAAAAAAAGAACAAACACATGAAGAATGAGGCAGATACAAAAGGCGGCCTTATCGCTAAGTACTCTCTGCTATCTTTGCTAGGCAATCTAAGGATTAAGAAAACTAACAATACTATTGATAAATATAAAAAATAAATATGCTAATATAGAGATAATAAGTCTTAACAGCATTTTTAAATATGCCCAGTGACTTCGACTGTCTTATGTTCAATGGGAGTGCATTCCACAATTCCACATTTTAATGTAACGTACGAATCAAAAGCGCCATCTATAGGCCTATTTATTTCAATAAAGAAATATTTGACAAACCTCCCTCAGTGTAGAAGTTGTCAATGAGGTTGAGGAATATCCTATGCGTGGGCTCCTCTCCGTCCCTGTCAAGAACCTCGTCCGTGGTGTAGTCGACGAAGATCCGTCCCGTGTCCAAATCCACGGAGAAGAAGTTACGCAGGCGCGAGCTTACTGCATAGTTGATTTGATAGCTGACTGTATGGTAGATCTCTGCATGATACAAAACGTAATATTAATATTACGAGCAAAACGGTGCTCGTATTTTTATCGCTGAGCAATTTCAGTTAGCGCATCGATCTTGTATTTCCTTTGATCAATTAAATGGGTTGGCTTCATACCACGCCAATTTCATTGCGGCTTTGCCCTCTTATCTACATCCTTCTTTTATATAAGGCAGGAGGCTAAAGCACTAGAGTAGAATATTGATTATGTTATATATATATTATAGTGATTCACATTATTCACCACCCAACTCCGTTCTCAAAGGTGTGCAAAGTCTATCAATCTGCACTAGGCAAGCTTTGATGGACTACGGCCTAAACTCTCCTATTTCTGAAAGTAGATCCGTGCCCTGTAGTGAAGTCAAAATCAAAGTTCCATGTTTTAAAAACTATGGATATATCTGTCAAGAGAATAGCTCATACATGTCTTACCATCTCGATCAAGGTCCTCAGACGCAACAATCACCACTTCGTCACCCTGAGTCGCGTTCTCGTACAAGTATACTGTCGCATTGAACAAGTCCGTCCGCACTGTTGGAATCTTATTGTTCGTGTCTATTATTTGAATTGTGATCTGAAAAGCATGGGTTACTTAAAGCCTATGTTATAAAAGTTTAAGAATATTATAAAACAAATAAAATATTTCTTTTCATTCAAATAAATTGCAGAAGTATTAAGAGGGTAGGATCAAGGATACATTGAATTGATTTGCAATCATAACTTAGCTTCAATTGCAATAATGCTGACCTGATTGTGTTGGTGTTTGATTTCTGGTAGGATGGTAGGATTATAATTCTTATTTTAAAATAACTCGAGTATATGGTATACTTGAGTTATTTTAAAATAAGATTTTTTTTAAAGGATGTACCCCGGTTACCTAAAGGGCTATGCAAGTTTGGCTATCCAATATAACTTACATTGCCTTCAGTGTTAAAGTAGTTCTTATCAGGAGGGCAGTCCTCTGGGTCGGCTTCTGTACATTTGTCGCTAGCTATTACTGTAAAGTAGAGGTTGTCACGCGGCGGTATATCAGCATCGATTGCCGCATTCAAGGCCACCTCGATCTGACCAGTATTAGAGTCGATCCTCACTAAATCTTCTAGTGTGTCTTCCCTCGGCCTGAAATTATCTAACAATTTAGAAACGGCTTAAAACAACTACCGACATCGTTTCACGATTTTGAGCATCGTTACTTGATATTATAAATGTCAAAAGATGTCTGTTTGTTCCGCTGCATCGATCTTGTTAAATGGCAGATATGGCACTTATACAGCTTGCTTCTAGGACCTGGAATTTAATCTTTTACCAGCACCAGAGTAATTATTATATAGCCCGGGTTGTTAGCGACGCAAACAGCCCTCTAGTTAATTATTAATTAATAAAATATAAATAATTAATATTATATAATTTTCGCTGCAATAAATGCTTGTCTATGGTTTTGTAATAAACTATGTGCAAAACGGAACGTAGGTGGCGGGGGCGGCAAAACTGTGATTCTGACAACCGCGGCGGTTCAAATTGTAGACGTTCACCGCAACCGACCGCAGCCGCATCGTTTAAACTTTGCCAACCGCTACACACGTTCCGTCAGCCAAGTCACTTAAAGAAATCCTGTTTTCACTTGCCCTGACCCCTACACGGGGGTTTTAACATAGCTAAAGTAATCTAGTCAAACTATGCTAGGAAAAGGGGCTTTAAAAACAAATATTATTGTTGATACAGCAACCACTAGTACCTATATATATTCCAGACTTCCCTTCTATCTTTATAATATTATTTTAATTTGCAAAATCAAAAAGGCTGCTGAGGATCTTCGAAAGGGTGCGTAGAGATTGGGCGGCGTAGAAGGAGCGTTATTTTATCGCATGCGTATGGAAATTCTTTTACAGTCATGGTAGTTATACTCTGTAATGGATTGCCAAGGGACATTAGACAGTCTAAATCATTAAGCATCGTCAAAAGTGGTTTAAAGTAATATTATTTATCTATGGAGTCATAAACTTATATATGTGCTCTGTATGTATTTATATGTGTATGTATTTATTTCTATATTATTTGTAGTTGTATTAGCTATTTGTGTTTTATTGTTATACATAGTTGATGTAGTTTATGAATCATTTTCTTATTTCATTAAGGGTTGTCTGGAGAAGATCGCTTAAAGCGATAAGACCGCCTTTTTATTTCTTGTATTTCTGTTTTCAATATATATTATCTTTATCCCTTAATTGTGTGCAATAAAGAATATATCTATCTATCTATCTATTTTAAAAATTAATTTATGAAGAATCATCACGAAATTCATTTTAGAATGAGCAGGGGTCCGGCTGTAGTCCTCTACGCTGGCCAAGTGCGGATTGTTAGTGTTAAAATGAAGAATATTCTATACCTAATAATATTCTATAACTCACACTATGGTATAACGGACTTGATTGTATAGAGGGCCGTCGATGTCGGTGGCTTGGACCGACCCGATAATGGTGCCCGTTGCGGAGTTCTCGCGCACCCTCAGCGTTTGGTTCAGGGTGTTTTCGACCCACTCTGGCGCGTTGTCGTTCATGTCTATGATCGTTATTGTGAATGTTACTGAAAAAAACAATACTATTATGAATGCGAAAGTGTGTCTGTTCGTTTGTCCTTACTTAACGCCGTAACTAAGCAACAAATCGACTCATAATTGAGTATACCTACTGATAAATAATATGTTGACATACCGACAAAGTCACTGTGTAAAGAATCGTTTAAACAATAATATTGAGGTTATGGAATCCTTTAAAAACGTCATCAGCTTTTGTTACCTACGTTCATCGTAATCCGTTCCGATGGCAGTGTTATTATCTACCACCCGGATGGTGACGTACAGCACTTCGAACTCCTCGAAGTCGATGGTTACGTTGTGTCGGATCTCCTTTACAATTAGCCGACCGACTGCAGAACCGCGGTTGTCATCTCCATCGGGAAATGAAGTCTCTATTTCCAAGCATCTGTCAATCAGAAAATTATATTTTATTTTATCGACCTGGCTTTTGCCTTTCTACCGTGCCTCGAAGAGCACGGTTAGCCGTTCGTACATATCATTATTACTAACAACTTATAATTGTCTCATATTAGTTAGTTAGTTAATTATTACTAGTAGAGAGCCTTAGAAGGAGAGAGAGAGAGTGCATAGTATACGTAGGACAGAAGAAGAGAAGTGATAGAGCTCTTCCACATGAACATGTTTATAACAATATAACCAACCAGTCTGTCCAAGCAGCGTGATGATTGTAGGCAAACCCTCGCGTTGCGAGGCGTCAGTCTAGCAGTGGACTGTTTAGGCTTTTGATGGTTATATCGCTCGACAAGGGATACAATTTACGTGTCCACCTGCTTGAATACGGCAACAAATAATAGTAGAGGTTTATCGCGATTTATTATTCGTTATTACACTTCTCATCATCATCATATCAACCGATAGAAGATTTGGTTTAGAGGCTCCGTGCGACGCCGTCTGTCCACTTCGTTTGGGGTCGACGAACGCTGCGGCGCTACCGGCCATTCCAGCACCTTTTCAGAGAAGAAAGCTTTTGTCGTTTCACCGGGAAGAAAAATGTCTTCTGCCCATCGTTCAGGTGGGCCATCAAAGTCTAGTAATTATCTGTAAGATACTGTACCCCACGTATTCCGATGGGGCGGTTTCCCTGCCCTGTTTGGTTGCGTAAGAGGAATTCCAAACGATTTCAAATCTCAAATCAGCTGTAGTGTCGGGATCCGTCGCTGTGATCTCCAGTGACTCCCGCGTCACTAGGTATCCTTCCGGTACGTTTTCTTCCACCTGTGGACTACCTCGGGGCTGTAACAAGTGCAACAATATTTTATATTTGAAATCCTGTTTTTTATTCCAACCAATCAGCTTTGCATGAAAATAATTGAAAGGACGATACCGGGATAATCAAGGTATTCTTTAATCCAAAAGGACAATGTCAGGGTCGTCTGATCAAGATCTTTAGAGATGGAGCCAGTTCCAGATTAGTAAGTCGAGCTATCTTAGGGCATCATATATATGGGGTAAGATAAACAGCACTGAAACGGGCAGCAGGCAGCAGCGTTCTCTGTGCTACTACTACTGGCTTTTTATTCTTTATCCTCAATGTCATATCAGAGCAATGTGATTTATATTGTTGCGCTCTGAGTGAATTCTCAAGGAACGCAATGTGGGTTATTTGTTACAGGACTAGATTATATAAAAAAAAAAAAAGTTACACTATCGCATTAGGTTTAAGAATTATGTGATGATAGTGTTAGAATAAGAATATAAATAAATAAATAAATAATAAATAAATATCCCAACGGGAGGTTTTGTTCATTACCACGCTGGGCAGAATAGGTTAGTGATCGCAGTAGATAATTCCAGAAGTGCACTGTTATAGGCTTCAAGTGATGTTGATGATTATTCTCTGCTACTTTATTTGTTTCTCTATTTTGTTATTGGCTGTAAGTTTTCCTAAATAAATAAAAATAAAAACTCACCAGTCGGAGACTTGGCGGCGTGTTGTTGATGTCATTAAGTTGTATGACAAGTTGAGAGGTATCCGTGTTAACTATCGGTGTTCCATTGATGCTGCTGGGTATCCCGAGAGTGTCATGAGCTCGAACCTTCATTGTATTTGAAAACATCAGGATCAGGGAGATATACGGAGAACAAATAACCGTGCATCCTCAGGAGCATTGACTTTATAATGAATAAGTAATGGTCAAACAATGTTTAACTCTGGAGATGTTGATATTACAATGAATAATAATTGTTTAACAATTAATAGTTTTGGAGCGAAACTTGCGTAGAGGGTACATTGCCGAAGATCTGTTTGATGTGAAGTATAAAGATTGAAGAAATTATAAATAACACTATACAAATTCTCCTGCTTTACGCGAAGTATAGCAAGATAAGCTTAATTTTCATAATATATCATAGAATTCCGCAAAGTTCCGCCTGCTCCTATCCAAGGTAATTTTTTTTTTAATTCCACTACATGTCAGGCTGCAATCTTACTTGGTTGTAAGCGAAGGTGCAGTCTGACCTGTAAGGGGGTATGGCAGTTATATTACAGCCCTTATCTTTTTCTACAAAACATCGTAACGGAACACCAAATCGCTTGGCTAAAGCTGGCTAAAGCGTCGGTACGCTGGTGAATAGCCGCGGCCAAGCCCACCAGGATAGACCAGACAAAATCCAGAAATTATGCATTCCCGAATTGTCCCTGCCGGTAATCGAACTCGGGACCTCCTACTTAAGAACAGCGCTCATCGCTGCGCCAGAGAGGTCGTCATGTGTTTAAAGTTGTAACTCTAAAATTTTCCAAGTTCCAGGATTCTAGTTGTAGTAGACATTTTGGGACAGAGATCGTCAGGGGAAGTACTACTACCATGCTTCTGCCGCATTTCTGTATGCCCGTCTCAAAGGCGTGGTTGCCGGTGTAATTACAAGCAAAAAAATTTAAAAAAAAAACATTTATTTCAAGCAGGCCTACTTATAAGCAAGTTTCTCTGCTTGTAGTGACTCTACCACCGATTAAGAAATCAGATTTTACCGAGAAGAGCCGACAAGATACTCGGAAGTTGCTCTTTTTCAACCTCAACATCTACAATGATAATTCTATTTAAAATTTATTTAGAAATAAAATTTGGGTGTTTTGTACAATTGAATCAATTAAATCACCGGAATGAGCCCACAGACTTTGACAATTTAAAGTGTACACTGTCACGCCTTCATTAATCAGCTAATTTCATGATGTCGTGTTTTTGTGAAGGTGTGCATCGTAAAAATTTACTCCCATCATTTTTCCCTAACGCGCTAAAAGAAGTATAGTACTTCAAAAAAAAGATTTATGAATAAATCTTGAATCAACCATAGACCTACTGACCTGGACAAGCACTTCGTTTTGCCTGTGGTAATCGAAGGCACTATCAATGGCTACATAGATGTCTCCTGTGGTCTCGTTTATTCTCAGGAATTGCTGCGCGTTGCCCATTAATGTATGTCTATTGACAGGAGAAAACAGGATATTTAATTATATTCTTGAGATTAGTAATGACATTTCAGAAATATGTCGGTATTTTTTGCGGCAGATCTGAGCTTGATTACAATCACTTTCATCACCATTGCCGACCACTACAGGGCTATTCTGTATCCCAGTTGACACCAAAGTTAGCCGCTGTGGAAAGTTACCGTTATTATACATTACGTAAATGTATCTGCCACTATAGATTTAACAGGATATTTGGTGGCAACTTTCTTTCAAGGTGCCACAATGTGCCACAAGTCAACCCTCGTCTGCAGTCACACCTGGTATGGCAGTTATATTAAATCTATACCCCAATTGGTTTATACGCGAAATCGTACCAGAACCCGTAATCGCCCGGCGGAACATCTTAGTCGGTAAGTTGGTGACTAGAAGCGAGACCAGATAAAATTCAGAAATTTAAGATTCCCAATTAGCCCCTGCCTGTGATTGAACCCGGGAAGTCCCCTCCCACTCAAAACCACAGAGCTCCTCGCTGATCATTGCAGTCAAGGTTAACTTGTAGTGCAACAAACAAAAAGTCGCTTCCGCTGTTTAGGTGAGCTGAGTGAGCTGTACGCTCAGATTTTTTAAACTACGCAACTGATTTTAATGCACTTTTCAGCAATAGATAGAATGAGTGATAAAGATTTATATGCAGCATAAATACGTTTTACAAAAGAAAAGAAATGCATAATTTGTATTGTAATGTCGTAACCTATTATTTTCGCAACTGCCTCGCTGGTCTATTGCTTAGCATGTCCGACAACGGATCACGAGGTCTTCTATTCGAGCCAAGAATTGTTACGTATTGTGTTTCCCGCAAAAAAAATCATTACCAGCTCGGAGTTAGGAAATTTTCGTAGTCTAACTCCGCGCCTCGGAAAGTGTGCTAAGCCTTCGGTCCCGGTTCCCTTGCTTGTAATAATAATCTTTGAAGCTCATCAAACCGCAATGGAGCAGCGTGGGGGGTCTATGCTTTAAAACCCTGTCTTCAATGAGAGACTAGGCGCCCAGTTGTGGGACGATAATAGGCTGCGGATGACGATGGAACGGAATTTTACTAATAATGTCACCCGTGCGAAGCCGGGTCGGGTCGCTAGTACAATAGGTAACTCACACCACACTATCATCGATATCTCTATCTTTGGCGCTGACTGTTGCGACGTGGAAGCCTTCCCCGACAGTCTCATCGAAGGAGACGTTGCGGCTGCTGCTCTCAAAGATCGGCAGCTCATCGTTCCAGTTGATCAGGTTTATGAACACCGTGGCAACTCCCGTTAATGTCGCATTTCCTAAATCAGTGGCGATCACCTGAAGAAAGAAGTTTTAATTACAATATACTACAGCTAATAGACCCGATATAGTGCTAGTCGATCGATCAGTGCGCCGTGCAATAATTGTTGACATTACTATTCCACATGACGATAATCTGGTGAAAGCTGGAAAGGAAAAAGTACCTAAATACTTGGACCTTGCTCACGAGATTACCGCCATGTGGAATGTTAAGTCGGCCGTTGTTGTTCCGATCGTCATTTCAGTCAATGGTCTTCTCGCGAAAAGCTTCGACCAACATCTTAAGAAGCTTTCGCTTGGTTGTTGGATCAAGGGCCGGATACAGAATGCAGTAGTCCTTGAAACGGCGCGTATTGTGAGGAGGTTCCTCACTCTGGTGCCCTGACCACCGGTTACTTGGGCATTCAAAAGCCCCGCAAGCGGAGGGTGGAAGTTTTTTTTTTTTTATAAATTTTTAATAGTGTTTTTTAATTTATTAAAAAAAAAAGAATAAAAGATAGAGAATTGAATAAATATACTACACCAATACACACATCGCCATTAAGCCCCAGAGTAAGCGTAGCCTGTGTTATAGCAATAACACAGGCTTAGCTGCTAAGATGACTGATGAATGTTTATTTATTAAAATTACTTATTATATACAACGTGTAACAGAATAACGCAATAATATTAAAGAATGCATAAGTATGCATAAGGAATCACCCTGTACAAATATTATATCATAATAATTTTATATTTGTATGTGCAATAAAGACTTTTTCTTCTTCTTCTTCTTCTAAATCAAAAGAAGCATATTTAATACAAACGAATTCAAAACATTCTAAGTATTTACTTATAACAACCGTATTGAAGATAGAAGACAGACACGCGCATAGTACCTACGCCAAGCGGCGCGTACTAAGTGCCAGGAGTCCGGCTGTATCTGATTTCTTTTAGTAAAACCTATGGCAGTACTTTACAAAAAAACCATTAGGTTTTCGGTTTCACAGAAAAGTCTGAGATACAGTACATAATGTACCTCTTAAGCCTGTGAAGTATTATCTCGGTTTTCATTTACACGTTGCATAGATAAACACCCATACATTGAAAAAGCATTCATATTAAATAAATAAATAAATATATTACGACAACGCACACATCGCCATCTAGCCCCAAAGTAAGCGTAGCTTGTGTTATGGGTACTAAGATGACTGATTAATATGCTAATGAATAAATACTTAGAATATACGTATAAACACCCAGACACTGAAAAACATTCATACTCATCACACAAACATTTTGCAGTTCTGGGAATCGAACCCACGGCCCTGGATTCAGAAAGCAGGGTCGTTGCAAACTGTCAAAACAAATATTCAAACATTTCGTGAATGCTTTCTATTCGGGAGGTCCGACTTCCATCCCCTCTTACTTTTGGAACTAAAATTTGACTTGTGTTAACGGTGAAGGAGAAAAACATCGCGAGGAAACCGGCATGCCTGAGTTCTCTATTATGTTCTGAAGGGCATGCGAAGGCTACCAATCCGCAACCGCCAAAATAAGTTGAAGTTTGTTTGTGTGAACTTTGGAACTAGAAAAATCACTTGAAAAATCTTTTTTTTTGCGTTTGATAGCACAATTCTAAAAGGCTATTTAACCTTACGCCCCAGAAGTACTGGTAATACGAATTAAGAGCGCGGGCTGTAGTGTAGTGGAGCAAAGTTTGCATGGGAAACTTATTAGAACTTGTACGAGGATGGTGTTAATTCAATAATAATTGATAGTCACTACAAACAGACTGTCTTGACGTTTCAAAGGTGCTTACTAATTAGGCCCACTTGAAATAAATGAATTTTGAATTTGAATTGAATTTATCAAAGAATCTAATAATGAATAACAGTTAAACCCATAAAATATTAGCCAGTTAAATTGCATCAATTCTGACATCAACATCATATTCCGGCCCACTACAAGGTCTCCTCTCTGAAAGAAAAGGTTTGAGGCCGTATTCAACCACGCTGGCCAAGTGCGGATTGGTAGCCTTCGCATGCCCTTGAGAACATAGTAGAACATATTAGAACAAGTAGTTTTTGCGTGAAAGCGTAACAAACAAACTTACATTTACATTTATAATATTAGTAGGGATGTTAATTATACGATAATAATCACTACAATGTTATCATGATTATTTATTATTAATGAGTGATGTGCTCATAAATGTGGAGTTCCCAGGCTCGATACCTGGTGGGAAGAATAAGGGAATTTATAATTTCCGAATTTTCTCTGGTCAAGTCATTTAGTGTTTCTTTACAATGCCGCTACCATCTTAGACTTCATCGTCACCTGTCTAGTAGTGGTATAAAAAAAATCAGATGCAAACACAGGCAGGTCTGTGTATAGTGGGGGAATATTTTCTCCCGGGACGAGCTCATGCGCTGCGCTTGGAGGCACTGGTGCGCTCTTAGGAGATCTCGGAGCCTCCCAAATATGTGATGAGGAAAGCCACCGAGCTTCCCGGTCGGGACCGGTGTACCCCTCAGGTCGGGTATCTTTGAAGATTTTCGTCCCGTAAGCAAAAAAAGATCTGTGTATAATAGAAAACCAAATGTTTATATCAGTAGTTACCTGTAGCTTAACTCCGTATCGGAAATTTTCATCCTCAAAGTCCAGCATGCTGTGATTTGTGGTGGTCATAAAGAAGGTCTGCCGCTGGTACCCGACCTCCGGCTGGATGAGGAAGGCGGCTGCCGCTCCCTCCGGGTACACGCTTTCCAGACGTACACTGTACCGCGCATTCTCACCCTGATAACAAAACCAAATATATCTTTTGTATTATTATGTCTATTTAGGAAATCAATCTTCGAGGCACAAGTATTATCTCTTTTTCCATTAGAAAATCTACAAAATTTATGAATTATACGAATGTGTTTTCTTTTTCTATTTTAAACAGCATTTAAACAGAGCACAAAAATATTTTTATTGTATCCATTTTTCCATTTTTTGATGATATTTATTTAAAAAAAATATACTTGTTATATAACATTTTTGTAACTATTTTGTTTCTAACTTCATTCATATCCTCTAAGTTAGTCCTCTATTTAAATGCTTCGACTTAAAATTTTAAACACTAATATTAACGAGTATAGCCATTGGTCATGGCTTCAGCTTCCTTTTCGTTCCTCGGCACGAACATCTAGCGTGCGTTATTAATTTTAACCAACTAAAATATCACTACAGCGGTGATAGCCCAGTGGGTAGGACATCGATTTTAATTTCGGGGAACCGAGTTCCAATCCCAGCAAGCATCCCTAACTTTTCTCAGTTATGTGCGCCTTAATTAATTTAAATATCACTTGCTTCAACGGTGAAGCAAAACATCTTGAGGAAACCTGCATGCCTGAGAGTTTTTCTCAAAGGCGTGTGAAGTTTACCAATCTGCACTCTGCCAGCGTGGTGGACTACGGCCTTAACCCTTCTCACTCTCAGGAGACTGAGGAGTTTGTTTAGGTAATTGACTTGAATTCAAGCATATACTTAGTGGTAATTTTTTTTTTTTTTAACTTATAAGTTTTGGGCAACTCGGAAATTTCAGTTATAGTCCAGAAGCACTATTAAACTCTTTTCACTACAGAACTCTATTAACAGAGCACGAAATAATTTCTTATTATATTATTAATTATCTGTTATTCAGATATTTTGTTACAAAATTTCAGAAACGGCTTATTATCTCCTCCCTTCTCTTACAGCTTGGTATTCTAGTAACTTCTAATTCCGTTCAAACATTTCGTGTAACTAAAGGTATTAATATCAATGGACTGTACAAAACTGGAATTTGGCTTACTGTGTCTCTGTCATGAAATCCAAATTCCGTATCGAAGTTCAATGTTTGAGGAGTTTCTTCAGGGATACTGATGGTGTACTCTTCGTAGATTGGCAGAGGCGCCTGGTCGTTAATATCATTGATGATGATGACCACATCGATGGGTGTGATGTTGCTCTCATTGTTGGCCTTGTAGGCTATGAGCGTCACGCGGAATATTTCCCGTTCCAACTTATCTCTGTCGATTGGTTCCACTTGGAATATTGCGCCGTCTTGGCCCCCAGATATTGTCTCGATTGAAAAGAATTCTTTGTCTTCTGCAAGTTCAAATATAGTATAATATTACCTCAAAGCTAGTTAAAGTTCCAGTACGAGGGCAAGACTTTGTCGACAGTAAAATTATTATGAATGACATATTCCTCTTTTCGTTTTTTTAGAGTAAAAAAAAAAGAGAGTACAATAAGAAAATTGTAAGGGCATCTTTTGTGGTTATAGTATATAATATGAATTTAAGGCATATTATCAAATTCCTCAATTACAAGTTACAATCCTGTCGATAAAGATGAAATCATAGGGATATAATTAATGTAAATTTTATTTATAAAGTATTAGGTTGTTCGGAAAGTCATTTCGTTTTTTCCCGCCAGAGGACTTAATTACGTTTTTTCGAAACTAACTTCACACTTAAGCCCCATAACCATTATATGTCTTGAGAGCTGATATTGCAAGGCTTGTGTGTGAAAAAGTTCTATTAATTCTACCCAGTAGTTTTTGGTTGGTGCCCTTTTAAATATGGAGAGCAATAAGCAGCATTTTCGTCATATTTTACTTTTTAACTTCAGAAAAGGTAAAAATGCTGTCAAAGCGAGAAAAAAATTGACGGATGTGTATGGAGAAGGCGTGTTAACAGTACGCCAGTGCCAGAACTGGTTTGCAAAATTTCGATCCGGCAATTTTGATGTCGAAGATGCACCACGGTCTGGAAGGCCGGTCGAAGCTGACAAAGATGCGATAAAGGCATTAGTTGATGCAAATCGGCGAATCACCACACGAGAGATCGGTGAGAGGTTAAATTTGTCGAATTCAACTGTGCCAATATATAATTTAATAAAATATTTATTCATTATACGAAAACTGTCTTTCATGTTCCCCAAAAAAAACGAAATGACTTTCCGAACAACCCAATATTTGAATTCCTTATAAATTTGAAATTAAAAAAAACCCGCCTACGTTTGATACCTATCATTTTGTGGTTGCGGTCATTTTGGATTTAAAAATTTGTCATAGTTAATAGTATTCTATTAGTCAAGCCGTTTCATTTGGTACCAACTCGAGGCAGTTGTGGAAAAATATGATAGCCGCCATGTTGTGGCAGCGGCCATGTTGGACCGATTTTCATCAAACATAGCTTATAACAGTCCCGACTAATTGACTTTTTAAACAAAATAAAAATCGGTTCATTCGATTCAGGAAATACGATGCCACAGACACATGCACACACAGACACTTAAAAGTTATAGAAACTCGTCGTCTTTGCGTCGGGGGTTAAAAATAGGAACGTGACGAACGAGTCCAAAATGATAGTTGATACGATGATATGGATTGTTGTTTGGTGCGTTTACCAAAATTGATTCTAGTACCCCACCATTTTAGTTAGCCTTGTCTCTAGTAGCGATCAAAACAAAATTAAATGATAACCTCCGCCCATAAACATTGCAGCTTCAGTGCGTTATCGGATTTTGAGGGTTTTGTTGAAAAAATTCGAAAAGGGAATTTTGATTATTCGTTGTAGAAATGATCAGAAAGGTATACCTTCTGCAGCTTCTAGTCTATAATGGATGGCTCCGTTGATGCCGGTGTCTGCGTCTATTGCCCTCACTGTGAAATTCTTGGCCATCTTCTCGTCGAACTGTTCCACGGCAAAGATCTCCACCCAACGCGGCGGCCGGTGGTCCACGTTCTCCACTTGCACCATGATGCTCACCGTGTGATTGTTTGGCAGCGAATCCTGAGGAATCCATGCTAATATTATAAATGCGAAAGTGTGTTTGTTTGTCCTTAGTTTACGCCATAAATAACCATTCAAAATAAATAACCAAAATATCAATATTTGATCACCTTGAAATGGCAATGGCATAGAGTTAAAGGCATTGTAAAGACGGAGATAGGCGACTTTTTATCCCAGGAAAACTAAGGATTCGAAGTTCAGACGCGTTAGAAGCTTTACTTCTTTGGCGTAGCAAGATTAAATTATTTTTAAAAAAAATTATCTTTCGCTTTATTCGACGTTTGTAGAGAAAACGACACTAACAATAGAAAAAACATTATTTTTGCAAATTTAATTACATTTTTGGATAGTTATTATATTAAAAGCGTTCTGTTTTTGGCTTTTTAGGAATACATAAAACTCTTGCGTTTAGGCTTTGCTTGATTTTTTATTATCGTTTAAACTTTATTTTAATGGGCTTGTTAAACTGAGTTCTACGACAAACACTCTCACTATCAGAAGAATTATGGTTCTATTTATGAGTGAATAAAAAAAAAATAGAACTCACAAATGCGGTAACTCTGAAGATGTGTAAAACATTAACTGTGAAATCCAAGGATTTGTTGAGCCCGAGGGTCATGGTCATCTTCATCCACTCATTGGGGATATTGTCGCCCTGGATGAAGAAGATCTCGTCATCGTTGCGATAGCTTTCGATACTGAAGGTCATATTGCTGGTGCTGATCCTTCCATCTGCATCACTCACTTCGTATACACAGTTCGTTAGACCAAGGCTTCCCAATTCCTGAAATCGAGGGGAAATTCAAATTCATATTCAAATGATTTTGTTTGCATAAAACATTGTAGGTATACATGTGAAGTCATAATGCATGACATGTAAATCTTAATTTAAATTCATTTATGAAATAACTCAAAAAAACATCAAAATAAACAAAATCAATATAATCAAAATATGTCAGCTGAATATAATAAAAATGTCATTAATTTTAATGTATTTTATATTAAATAATAAATTATAATAAGAGGAAGGAAACTATCATACTAGTTTAAATGAAATAAATAAAAACATCTCAATTTTTTTAATGTATTACACAAATTTTTGAAGTGAACTTTCTTCAGTTGTACGTTTTCTTCAAAATACTTTTAGAAATTAATATTATCATTTCAATGGATCTTTTAAAGTATTTTTTTAGTATTAACCTTAACCACCACTTGCCACCTTGCCACCTTAACTTTGCTATGTTCTGCTGATATTCATGCTTTCCTATTTGGTTACCCAAATCAATCAGTAATTAAAGTGATCTCTTTAAAAAAAAACTATATTTTGACTTCTTTAATTCTGAACAGTAAATATTAGGCGGAAAAACAATACCAGCGAGTTGAATAATATAATATATAAAGTTGAATACCCAAAAGGAAGGTCTGTGATCTGTTTTTCTCATCTATGCCACAATGGGGGGTTCCAACACCACTTGAGTATTTTATATTGTATAACCCGTATATTATTCGGTTTATACAATATAAAGTACTCTCTCACAGTTTTATCAACCTCCCGAGTATTGGAGGTTGATAAAACTGTGAGAGATGATAAAATATTTTCTTTTTCGCGGGGAGAAAAATATCTGCTGCCCATGCTATACGTACTGGATAGCCCGAGATACTCACTGGCACGACGCAGGAGTCCAGCAGGCGGATGACCGGCGCGTTGTCGTCGATATTGACTATTTGCAGCGTGACTCTGCCCACGAGGGTCTCCCCGGGCACGCTGATGTCCAGCATGTACAGCTGCATGCCAGGAGTCTCGTAATCTTGTCTGTACAAATATCAGAGTTTTAAAAAATGTTATCCTTCGTAATAAGCAGTCTTATTTTTTATATGTTTTATTTAACTACAAGTTAGCCCTTGACTGCAATCTCACATGACCGAAAGTGATGATGCAGTTCAAAGTACGAAGCCCATACTCCTAATGGGTTTCTGCATGACGTCTTCGCTAAATCGCTTAGCAGCACGTCTTTGTCAGTAGGTAAGTAAAGAGCCGTAGCTTTAGTTTATAATTTCATTATTCTTTTTACTCCACACCAAACAGATCTTCGACAATGTACCATCTACGCACGTTTCTCTCCGAAACAGGGGCATCCTCAGGAGATGTTAACTTTACAATGAATAATTGTAAAGAACTTATAAATTACACCATACAGATTCTCCTACTTTTTGCGGAAATCTGTATGATTAACTTGAGAGCTGTGGGACTTAGCCAAAGAATCGCTTGCCAATATGAGAGTGAGCATACCTTTCGGTGATGTACAGGAACCATTCGTCACTCTCGTTCCGCAGCGCCGGGCCCAGCATTCTGAACGAACCCGACAGCATCCGCTCGATGTTAGGTTCTGCAGTACCTGGAATTCAAACATGAAGGGTGTACCAAGTTGAAACGTCTGAAGCTTAATTCCTTTCCCCTCAAATTAATGGACATACGAGTAGGACGGCATATTGCAGGACGTGCTCCTTGCATGCCCTCGTTTATAGGCAACCGTTTTCCACTTACCATCAGGTGGGCCATCTGCTTGGCCCGTCAATTATTACTATACTAGCTGTTGCCCGCGACTTCGACTGCGTTTGTTTTTGTTTTTTGAGACACATGGACATTAAAATTAAGGTGTAGTTGTACTGAAATATTTAAGTTGTGTATTCTTATATAAAAAAAAATCTATTCGCATAAACAATATCTGAAAAGAACTGTCTGACCAGTCTCAGCTCCTCCAATCACTTACAAAAAATAGTAATCGTTATAGGACGAATCAAAATCGCATTGTTAGTTGATTTATATGCTAAAGGTTAACGAAGAACATTTCTAACATTTTTTATACAGTCCTTGTGTAAAATCGTCAAACTTTTTCATCACCTCTCCCAAAGGAACTGAGCTTAATGTCGGGATAAAAAGTATCCTATATTACTTATATGTCCTCCAAGAATATGTTTCCAAAGTTTCATGATGATCGGTTCAGTAGTTTTTGCGTTAAAGCGTAACAAAAAAACTTACATTCACATCTATATATATAAAAGAAAGTTGTGTTGGTTACACCATTTATAACTCAAGAACGGCTGGACCAATTTTTATGATATTTGATTTTTTGGATTCCTCTTAGACCGGAATAGGATAATAAGTATTAAAATTTAAATTAAAATACAACATTAAAAAAAAAAAAAATGATCCACGGTACGAAGTTCGCCGGGACAGCTAGTTTATAATATTAGTAGGGATAAAAAGAAAAAAAAAAAAAGGAAATCAAAGTAACTGTCTACCTTGACTTCTCTAGGGACTATTTATGTACTTTTGAAGACACTCACCTTTATAGTTGAGTTTGGCAATGGCAACGTCTTCCTGGATCTCCTCGTCCATCAGGACGAGCTGAGTGGCCGCAGCGCTGAAGTACTGGTCCATGCAGACGTCCTCGCGAGTGGACCCCACTGGCAGGAAAGGCCTCTCGCTCCATGACAAACCTGCGTTCACCACCATCAATAGCTACAACAACTGCTTGACCTCTCCCAATAGGTTTTCCCATTATCACCTCATGCTTGGTAGACGTGTTGACCGTTTTCCGTTATATTCCCTTAGTCGCGTCGTACGACACTCGCGGGAAGAGCAGGGTGACAACCGCATTCTTTACTCCCGTCATCACAAAAAAACATAAATGCCTGGTTGGACAACCTGGGTTCGACTTCTGGGTCGAGACAACAATACTTGTACCTACTCCACTGTCCACAACATGTTAGGCAGACCCTTCAAATAGTAGAATACAAAATGCGGCTTTATGATTACGAAAACTAATAAGCAAAGAAGGTTAGGTTAGTTTAGGTTAGGTCACTATTAAAAACATACTCGTACATACGAATAACTGCATAAGAATACATAAACCAAACTACACACATAAAACAATTCTATAATCTACTAGCGGACCCGAGCGCCATCTGTCGGGCTGATTTTTGAATCTAAACCATCCGAGGTGCCACCCAAACGCATACCAAAAAAATCATTCAAATCGGCCCAGGCGTTTAGGAGGAGTTCAGTGACATACACACGCACACAAGAAATATATATATAAAGATATCTATCTACCTACTTATAGTAAAACTGTAACGGGTCAACTTTGCTTACCTAGCGCTTCGACTTATAGTACACAGCAACCCGTATTAAACGCGGGCGAAGCCGCAGGGCACATGGGTCAATTTCATTGAAGATATTAAAAAAAAAAAAATTTTGATTTTTTCTCAGCCAATACTGTAATTATTTTCTTTCGTGTGTGTCTGTCTGTATCATGGCATGTCTATATCACGCTGAAACTCATGAATGAATTCACTTTTTGCGGTTTTTTCAAATGATGATGAATGTGATTGGAGATAGAGGACAGAACTCCACAGCGGATAGCAGCAAACCCCTCATTTAAGGTTTAACAATACTGAATACATTACATTACATACAACTCAAAATATTTTTTTCGTGCACCCAAACTACAAACCCTCCAAACCAAAAGTTTAGTCAACGTTACATTAAAAAGTATCGCATAACTTGACGCTTTAATAATTACCATCAAAATTTTGTTCGGGCAAGTCGGGCATGGATTCTCTCGGTATCGCGGTCATCCAAGAGCATCTTTCTAAATTCAAATCTGAAAAAAAAATAACACGATTTAAACTGCCAGATACACGTAGGTAGGTGCCTAAACCACGATTGGTTTAATTAAAAAGTCTGTAAACAAATCCAGTGAACCCATACCTCTAAATCTTGTTTCTACACGGTACTAGTAAGTGTTTATGACCATAATATAATTAAATCTAAAATTCGGAGATTGCATGCATTTTGACGTAAGTCGTACGAAACTATTCCGAGCTACTCACGCAAGATGGCCCAAGATATTTTTTTTATTCCACTACAAGTTAGCCCTCGACTATAATCTGACCTGGATGGTAAGTAATGAGGAAATGTAAGATGATAGTAGGCTAACCTGTTAGGGGGATAGCAGTACATAACCTTTTTTCCCCCATGATGCTATAAAAATCATCGCTCAGGAGCGAACATCTCTGACGTCGGGCAGAACCGCGGCGAGCCCAACCGTATCCTGAACCCATTTTTATACAGAACACGCAAGGTATTCATTGCCGCTTGGGATTAGTTAACCCACAGGGTTCCCGTGTAGAATGTATGACAATAGGCTTTAATCATCGTTGCTTTCATTTCCTTGCTACATCGCGAGAGAATTTGCACACATAATTCAAACTCATAATTCTAATTCTTTTTTTTCAGTAGGGGTTCATTTTTGAAACGTCATGTCAGTCTTTTTGTAGCGACTAGTTAGACGAAGAATGTCCTTCCAATTGGCAGTAATAGTAGGTATAAGTTTTATTTGACTTCGTTTAAAAAACGTCCTATCAACGAATTCTGCGAATTAAGTATTCACAATCATAACATGAGATCCATTTTAAAATGAAAGAACTGATAAGACGTATACAAATTCCTTTTGTTGATAAAATTCATAACAATAAAGAAATAATCTTTAGATGATTGACCAAATCTAAATATTCAGCGCAGAAACTATATATCATCTTTAATGCTGCTTATGCCAGGAAAGTAAGACAGTTTACAGATGTTAAAAACGCTAGGCTTGTTTATTTTGCATACTTCCATAGTGTAATGTCGTGTGATATTTGGTTACAAACAAAAAAACAGACAGTTTAATTAATCGCGGTTACTACACGATTGATGAATTCGACAAGGCTGCTTGGAACCAGGCCGCTCCGTTCTCACCTGTAAAATTATGTTGAAAAAGAGCAATCTGCTGAGTTTCTTGCCTACTCTTCTCAGTAGAATCTGCCTTCCGAATCGGTGATAGAGTCACTACAAACAGACTGCCTTGTCGTTTCAGTGCTTATACATTAGGCCTACTTGAAATAAATAAATTTTGGATTTTCAATTAAATGTTTCATGAACTTATTTTAATATTTAAAAGACTTCTGCACGTGCTTTATTATTATTATTAAATTATTTATTTCACACGCAAAAACAAAATAGAAACACAATAGATAAAAAATAAAATAATAAATAACTAGTTTAGGTGTGCAAATGCGGTCTTATTGCTAAAGCGATCTCTCCCAGACAACCTTTGGCGAAAGTAGTTGTTATAAGGAACGGGTTGGTGCGGCAATAAATATGTATACCTAAATTTTGCTGCTTTTTTAGGAAATGAGAGAAAAAAATAAAGACGTAAGCATATACGCTCATACTTATAGGTACACCAAATTGTATCTGATCTTAGCTAGTAAGCCGTCGTCCGACCCGGTTATTAACACCAATATGTATAATCGTTTAAGCACACCAATCTGCATAACGTATTGAAGCAGCGTAGTGTTCCTATCCTCTAAACCCTCTCACGATTACGAAATGACTTCATCTTTATCGGGCCTTTACCGGCCCACTCGGTACGGATAAACCCGAATGTGTTTTCATTACAGATTATATTCATGTAAATTTAAAATGTATATATATTTTTTTGATCTTGTCTCCTCACTGAATTAAAAGTGTTTAGGACACATTCAACCACACTGACCTAATGCGGATTGTCATCGTTATGCCATCATTAGCCTTTACCGGCCCATGGTGTACGGATAAACCCGAATGTGTTTCAATTACAGATTATATTCATGTAAGAAATTTAAAATCTTGTCGTGTCTTCTCATAGAATGAAGGGGCTTTAGAAACATTCCACCACGCCGGCCAAATGCGCATAGGTAGATTAAAAAAAGCGACCTCCCAGTTACGCAAGTTTTCTCGCGATATTTTCCTTTGCTGTTAAAACAAATGATTTTCTATTCATTAAAACGCACATAGCTTAAAACGCGCATAGTTAGTAGCGGTGCGTGCAGGGATCGAGGTCGTTCCTCTCGAAAGCGAAGCATTACCCACTAGTTCATCACAGCTTTTAACCGAATGTGACGTAGTTAGCTTGCGAATATCGGTACTAACTACGTAAACGCTTACATAATACGCTTAAATAATAACTACGTGGGATTTTTATATTTCTTACCTTGCGCTGCCGCCAATGGAATTCCAATAATAAATGCAATCAGGATCATTTCACCTAATCGCTCTCCCATTTTGCATGTTCACTTCCTGTTGTGATATAAATCAACCAATTACGAAAAGTAATCAAAACAGAATTTGTCATCTTCTAAGTGTGTCCACTTAACAGAACACTCCACAAACGGGCATACTATTGACAGCTCTAGGAATTCCTGAACAAAGAATATCTATCTATTTGAGCAGACGTGGCGTGCACTTCATATATGCAAGAAAAGCATTGCCTACCTTATTTTTCTTTTAATCAACGATAGGCCAGCGCTTGTCGACAATTATGCCCGTTAGAAAGCAATGATGAGGTCAAGGTTGGAGCACGCTTGCCTAGGAAAAGGCTATTCACTCTTGCCTAGAAGGTACTAAATTTATAAGTGGCAGGAAACACAGTTGCCGGGAGGGCGTTCCACATCCTAGAGGTACGTATCAGAAACGTGGATAAAAACGTTTTGTATATGTTGATAGAATATCAACTACATAAGGATGCCACCACTCACGGCGTCTCGCTGTTCTGTGGTAGAACGGGGACGGAGGAACAAGATTGTGAAGTTCCTGAGCACACTCACAGAAGTATATCCGGTAAAAAACCGATAAACAGGCAACATGGCTTCGGTGCTATTAACAATGTAGTTTCGCCTGTGTTATATTTTATATGATAAACTATGTAGTTTCATCTGAGTTATATTTTATATATACTCCTATAGGAGGAGGATATCCATTTAATGACTCTCTTTTGCTTATATTAATCAAAACCCACCGCAATTATGCAGGGCGTGCATTCCATAAGTGTTCAAAAGCCGTGAGACAGTTTTGACTACAAGGGTAATGAAGAACCATGAAAATAAAGCTTAATTTGCTATACTCCGCGAAAAGCAGGAGACTCTATATGGTAATTTATAATTTCTTGAATAAACATTCATTGTATTGGATGATCCGGTTTCGGAGCGAAACGTACGTAGAGGGTACATTGCCGAAGATCTGTTTGGTGTGGATCTAAGAAATTATAAATTATACCATACAGATTCTCCTGCTTTTCGCGAAGTTTAGCAGATTAAGCTTCATTTTCATGGTATATCATGGATTTCCGCAAAGTAACGCCTGCTTCCATCCAATATTGGTAATTAAGAAAAAAACTAACGTTTTTACTTTGAAATCGAATTTTGAAAAGTCTGCTATTTTGTTTTTTTTGCTGCCTACCTGGATCAAGAACCCTGTGCAAACGACTGCAAGCACTTTAAACTGAAACGTTTCCTATTTATTAAACTTTATATGAAATTATGAAGCACTAACAATAAACCGTACAAGAATGTATCTTAATTTCGGTATTTCCCAACAGCACTGAAACACAACTGAAATATAATTTCCCCGATATGACGAACACAGGTCGATAAGATTGCGAGATAATGGCTCATTATAATATCGATTAAAGGACTATTTAATCTAATACTTACCTATAATACAAAACTTTGATTTCTAGTTCATGCTCAAACTTTATATTTTTCTTCTTATAAGGCTAACGCTGATTTGAGCTGAAATCTTTTGGGATTGAATATCATCAATCATCAATAGCCTATTTTTTTTTTTTTTGAATTTTGAATTTTATAACAGTCCGCTGACTGACTAAAGGCAAGGAGGGTAATGGACGGTTTACACATCATCACCACGCTGGGAAGGATTGTAGCAGCACTAGATGTTACAAGTAGCGCCTTTTGGCTTCCGCGATTCATGAACGAACTACCTTTAACATTGATCCAAAAAGCAAAAATTAAATACATTAAGCGCAAACTGAAAGAATATTTTTAAGCTAAGTTAGTTGGCTGACTCTTTTGTATCTCATATTGTTTTTGTCTATTTATTTTAGTTCTTACTACTTTTAAAGATCACCTTTTTTTTTCTTCCTTCGGGAAGCTTCGGGACATCTTTTCGTCTAAAATCCCTCAGTGCCTGAAGACCAAAGTCTTCGAACAGTGCGTGTGCCAGTGATGACCTATGGCCCCTAAACATGGTCGCTAACTATGGGCCTCATAAGAAGGCTCAGAGTCACTCAGCGGGCCATGAAGAGAGCTATGCTCGGAGTATCTCTACGTGATCAAATCAGAAATGTAGAGATCCGTAGAAGAACCAGAGCTACCGCCATAGCTCAACGAGTCGCGAAGCTGAAGTGGCAATGGGCGAGGCACATAGTTCGGAGGAGGGATGGACGTTGGGGTCTCAAGGTGCTGGAATGGCAGCCCCGCACTGGTAAACGCAGCGTTGGCCGACCCCCAACGAGGTGGACGGACGACATTAGGCGCGTCGCAGGTAGCGGCACAAAACCGTGAAATTTGGAACTCCCTACAAAAGACCTATGTCTAGCAGTAGACGTCTATCGGTTGATATGATGATGATCAAAACTTACACGCTTAGCTCGTTCCTATCGTTCTACAATGTAGCAGTATGTTTTTCCGACAGCTGTTTTTTCATTCTTTCTAATTAAACACCTAAGGTTCACGTTACTCTCGTCTCTCACCTAAGGTAATCGTTGCAGATAGGCGCCGAGGACAACCTCTGCGGTTTTTTCGGTGCTTTTATACTAAACATTTAGATGTGTTTGTTTTATTTTATAAATAAATAAAAAAAAAAGCACAGATATTGAGTAAAAGGATGGAATAACAAATAGGTAATCGTTGTATTTGTTTATTATGACTTATTATTACTTAATATTTTACTCTAATTAAAGATTTTAAACTAAGATTTTCGTGTTTAATCAACATTTCTTAAATATAGTTCAACGGGTACATACAACGATAATATTTTGGATTTGTTGATATTTCGACCCAGTTGCATGGATCGTGGTCACGACGGGACCACGATCCATGCAACTGATCCGTGAATATTAACGTGGTATGTTAACTATATAGAAATATTTTACTCTAATTGGCCATAAGAGTTTTTTAGATTGTTTTTATAAAAGCTCGATTATGAAGTAAGCATATAACGAGAGTGGCTTGTGGTGCTACTAATAACTTTACAGACTAGTATTAACGTGTTTTTAACTTTGTTCGCGGTAAGAATAGCTGCAGGCAGTGTTACATATGGTCAGATGATGAATAAATTTAAACTTTATCCCAGGGGTTATAACTTCTGATATTAGATTTCAGAAAGACTAGATGCTATAGATAAACCAGTAGCAAAACAGACAATAGAAATGATTTTATTTTTAATGCGTTTTAAAGTTATCTTATCAATAGATATTGGCATTGGAAGTGCTATTCTAATCGTTGAACTCTGATAGTAATCATTAATATCATTAATTACCTGGCATTGTCATACATTTGGATGTGTCATAAAATACATCGCTGTACAGTTATATACGAGTAGGTCCTGACGTATTTAGTAGATAACTTTTTGCTTTGCTTTACCTTTAGCCTTTCGGTGTCGCTCTTTTTGGGATTAAGAACTAGTCTCGTTAGCCTTAGAATGTGCCAATGTGAACCCCGAAATGCATGGTTCGATTCCTGAGTAGGGCCATATAGTTTTTGTGAAGAGCTTCAATTAAGTATCAAAACAAAAACATTCAGAATTTTGTTTTAAATATAGGCCTATTTGAAATAAAATTCTTTATAAATATTACTGAAGTCATACTTCTTATGCTGCGTTACCAAAAATTGAAAAAGGATTGAAATTATACGATGTAACGAAATGAACACAATTGGTTACACGAATTTAACTGCGAAACCGAATGAGAGGAGAATATATGGCGAGCGCAAATCGTCTCAAAAAACCGACACCGTCAAGTTAGCTATAGTAGATATTTTAGTTTTTCAATGTATTAAATACCTTTTTTCTATTGTCGTTTTCTCTACAAACGTAGAAAATATATATACATAAGTACACACACGTTTTTTAGTATTATATATTGTAGTGATTTAACCATCGGTTCGGAAGACAGCTTCTATTAAGAAGAAGTCGGCAGGACTTTCAGCAGTTGCTCTTTGCTAACATTGTCTATCTTGCGGGAAATGAGAGCGGATCTGACTGCTCGTAGCAACCTTGTCATAAAGATATTCATGAATTGTATGATAATTGTTTAAGTAGCAGTAGAGCTATTTGTGACAGAGGAAGTATTAACACCATGCTTATTTCTGCCACTAAGCAAAATTGTTGCAATGCTGTGTTCCGGTCTTCAGAGGCCTAACTACTACGCCTCAGGTTGACGGACACATGGATGGGATCAACTTGCTGGACGCGTTTCTTACATGCCTTTTTTTTTATTCGACTACAAGTTAGCCCTTCAATCTCACTATAGTTGTAAAAATGTAATAAGTCCGTTTTGACATTTGTCATCGCGACGTAACTAGTTATGGAACCATAAGACTCGGGACTCGATACTCACGATAAATCAATTCAAGTTTGTATCAGTACTTGATTGATATTATTATGTATTGTAAAGTGTTCGTTCGTTCAAAGTATTCCTTTAACTTCACAACCAATACGCGTGACTGGCTGTTGATTATACGTCCACTTTTCAACATGTTGAAACAGAGTTAGTACTACATAACAACAAACACAAAAATCGAGTCAAATCACTATGTTTAAATTAATGTCTAAAATAGAAGAGCCATAGATAACGTACTAGTAAACAATGTAAATCAAACTTAAACGAGCGCACAGTCAACTTTACAAGATGAGGAACGAAAAACTGCGCAGTGCGCGCGGGGACGCTTCAGTCATGTGCCGCTTGTATCTGACATACATCAACTCAGACTCATTATTTAGAACCCATTTTGAGAACCAAGCTCATTCTTTGCAGTAAAGATAACTACACAATATTTAATTTCGATATTCAGTAAAAATGAGGTTACAGCTCTAGTATAAAAAAAAAAAGACTGAGAACGTAACTGTTTTCGGAACGATTCGCAACAATTATAAATTGCATGCTACTATAAAGTAAGCGCAAAAAGAATACTCGCGATATATTCTTTCATATTATATAACGTCCCAAAAAAATTTACGTATTTTTTAAAACACTGTATTTAATTGATTTTTATTTTATTGTTTCTTTCAGTTTCGTTCCAAGTTACATTCTATGGTCTTGCACAAATGTCAAAACGGGCCTAGGTATTACATTTTTACGACTATAGCAGGGCTAGCACAGGCAGGAGACAAAAATTATATCCCCCGACTTTATCCTCTGACAAGGGATATAATTAAGGTGTCCACCTGCTGCACGGGAACATGGAATAGGATAAGTTTACCCCCGTTTATTATTACACATATATTATTTGGACAATATTTCTACTGGTGCGTCGAGAGTTGCTAAAGTTCCCTTCCCCCGGGGATATAATTGTCCCCTGCCCATGCTAGCCGCGCTGGTTGTAAGGGATGACGCAATCTAAGACGGTAGCAGGCTTATCCTGTTAGGGAGTATGGTAGTCATAATAATCGGTTTCTACGCGAAATGACACCGGAACACTAAATCGCTCAGCGGCACGTCTTTGTCGGTAGGGTGTAAGCCACGGCCAAAGCCTCCCACCAGACCAGACCAGAGACAATTCAGAAATTATAAATCCCCAAATTGCCCGTGGTCGAACCCGGGTTCACCTGCTTAAATTCACAGGTCGTCGCTCTGTTTATAAGCTATGGTTTTCCTAAGCCTATAAACCGAGCAACCTTTGATTGTGGAATTTTACAAAAGACTGTCGTCCTTGTGACGTCCATTAAATAATGAATAAATAAATAAATATACTACGACATCGCCACCTAGCCCCAAAGTAAGCGTAGCTTGTGTTATGGGTACTAAGATTACTGATGAATATTTTTATGAATTATATATACATAAATACTTAGAAAATACATATAAACACCCAGACACTGAAAAACACTTAATGCTCATCACACAAACATTTTCCAGTTGTGGGAATCGCCCGCTGCGCCAGTCGGCCGGCATTGGTTGCAATGGTGAATGATGATATGTATGACTCTAAGTGCCGTAGGAATGAGATAGGTATTTGTGTATCGTTCTATTGGTCATTGGTCACAATAACATACAACTCGTAAACGCAGTGTAAACAGGAGATAACGCTCCTAAGTTAAGTACGATAAGTGCTAGTTTTTATCCCGATACAATAGAGGGGTGTTATTTGTTTTACCACTGTTTGACTGTTTGTCTGTGCATCGTTGCGCTTTTACAATTCGCAGGTTA
Source organism: Pararge aegeria (assembly GCF_905163445.1). NCBI lineage: Eukaryota > Metazoa > Arthropoda > Insecta > Lepidoptera > Nymphalidae > Pararge > Pararge aegeria. The sequence goes on from NC_053189.1 coordinate 18,547,237, forward strand.
GCCCGCTACGATCTTAAACTGCATCATCACTTACGATCAGGTGAGGTTACAGTCAAGGGCTAACTTGTATTGGAATAAAAAAATCAGACGTTACAGCGATTGAGCGTTCCGGTACGACGCAGCGTAGATACCGGGACGCGTTTGGAACCCTCGTAGCTTTAGTTTTAAGTTTACGAATGTGGTTATCGCCATCATCTCACTACCGTGTAATTCTTATGTACGCATCAAAAGTGCCACCTGTGGGCCTACTTGAATAAAGATATTTTTGACTTTGACTTTGCCTACCTATCAGGGTTAATATTCTAGGAATATACTAGGACAATTCACACATCGCCATTTAGCCCCAGAGTAACGGTACTTTGTGGTATGGGTACTTAAATGTATTTTTAAGAATAATACATATTAAAACTTACAATATACATATAAACACCCGGACACTGAAAAAAAATCATGTTCATCACACAAACATTTTCCAGTTGTGGGAATCGAACATTCGGTCGTTCGATTCGTTCGGTCGCTGCCCACTGCGCCAATCGGCCGTCAAGGCCGTATAGGAACCGATCGGGGGGTATATTGTAACTAGATGGCGCTCATTCGATACGAATGAATAAAAGTGGGTAGAAAATCACACACTACACTCTCTATCAAGGAGGAGCTCACTTAGTGCTTACTTAGTGCTCACTTAGTAGTGACTTAGTGTTCACTTAGTGCTTAGTGTGATAAAGGGATGAATTTTTATAATAAAGGTGGGATGATGATTATTACGGATGTTGGGGGAACAGATGAGGGCACGTGCAAACAAACTAAACTCATAACTTGTAATCGCGCGTTATCATTAGTTGATGGTTTGGTTTATCGCATTCATTCTTTCCTCGGGCGGACTTTGCCGTGACTTTACGACATTTTATTATTTATGTATCACTGACACACGAGCGATGTGGACGTTCGTTTTATTCACTGGACTGCTTTTTCTTTTACTACAATTTAGCCCTTGACTGCTTCTGCTTTTTTTCACCTGCTGGTGTGCGGAAGGTAACTGGCTAGCTTGTAAGGGGTATAGCAGTTATATTTATTTCATCCCCTTACTTTGTTTTTTCGCGAAATTCGCCCAAAGCCTCCCCCCAGACTAGAAAATTCAGGAATTATAAATTCCCTAATTGCTTCTTTCTGTGATCAAACCGGGGACCTTCCACCTAAAACCGCCGCGCTCACCTCTGTGCCACCGTCACCGTCAAGGGGCTTCATAATAACAATTGTTTGGCTCAACCCCTAATCGTAACGTAAAATAGTAAAAAAAGAAATTATTAACGGTACGGCTCACGATTGGTCACTAAATAAGAAATAAGATTATTTTGCCACGAATATAACTGAGGAAAAAGTAGAGGGAAGGAACAAAAGAGGATAACTGAGACAGGACTTTGTGGGACAAATAAAACAATATATTGGGGACTTATAAAGAGGTGAAAGATATAGATGACAAGATTTTTTTATTTAGTTTCCTTACACCTTTATGTTATTAATATTATTACTTAAAATTTTTGTGAAGAATTATCCCAGATTCTACGATATGATACGTCGACAGGGCGGTTCTTCCTATTCATAAAAATAACCTAAAACTATAAATTTTACACAATTATTATTATTATAATTAAAATAATAATAAGTAAGTGAGGAGGTTCCTCACTCTGGAGCCCTGACCGCCGGTTGCTCGGGCATTCAAAAGCCCCGCAAGCGGAGGGTGGATGTTTTTTTTATTATAAATTTTTAATAGTGTATTTTTTTTAATTCAGCATTGTTAAGAATTAAAAAAAAATATATCAATAAATGATAGAATATAATATATACGATGGTAACATATCAAATCAATGATAATTATAATAAGAGTCGTCTAATATGTTTCATTAATTTGCTTAAGGTCTCTTATGATGGAGTTTGTCAAGCGGGTATAAGATTCTAATGCGTAGGGGACCGTCTTAGGGGGGATGCTTTAAGACGTTCGCACAGTTAGCTCTTAAGAAACGGCTACATATTACATTTATACAGGCGCAGCTGCGGGCACAGTTAGTCTTTAATAAAAGTCCATGTCACTCGCAAGTACACGCGTAGTCTCTTGCATACAGGGTTTGTGGTCGGCCGCTATCAGGCTCAGTAGGAAGTCGCGCGGCGTATCGGCTGACCGTTAGAAGGGAAAGGGTGTTAGAAGCAGTGCCAGTGACCACCGACCACCACAGACGTGTCGCCTACCATCATTACCACAAGTAAGTAAAGATTATTCTGTTTGATAATAACAAACGGTAGCTAATTTTCTGATTATGCAAAGGTTTAACCATCAACCGAGCTTATAAGTACGAATTATAACGGTAACTCTTAATATAAAATGGTGGTGTCTTTGTGCAAGATATACCTAACTATATAAACATTGTGGGCCACCGACCATGTCTATTATATCTTTAAACGAGCAATTCTTGTTTATATATAATTGGAATCTCGGAATCGGCTTCAACGATTTTCATGAAATTTAGTATACAGGGGTTTCGGGGCCGATAAATCTATTTTCGGTAATAACCGATTTGGTGCAGACGAAGTTGCACGGGTCAGCTACCAACTTTTTATAGCTACTTCTAAAGTTTCAGCTTACTTATTTGTTTATTTCGACGAAGAAGTATGATCACCTCCCTAAACGGAGCTTTCTAAAAGTGTTCATATTATTAAGTATTTTTAAATAGGTTCCAATAGACGAACAGACACGACGTAACGTACGCTCTTGCCACTCTGGTATTACTAAGAAAATAGAAGTAGTTTTTGGGACTGCCTACAAAAGGTCTATTAGGCCTATGTTTCCCACTGTATGTGTTTAATTTACTTGTAATATCTAATTAAGGGACTCCATTGGTGAGACTGTGGAACAAACTTTAACATATATACAACGTGTAAATGAAAACCGAAATAATACTTCACAGGCTTTAGAGGTACATTATGTAATGTCTCTGGGACTCATCTGTGAAACCGAAAATCTAATAGTTTTTGAGTAAACCACTGCCATAGTTTTTACTGAAAGAAATCAGATACAGGTCTAACATCACGTGCAAAATTAAAATCATGTGACTCCTGTCACTCTATTAGGTACACCTCGCGTAACGAAGGTCCTACGCGCGTGTCGATCTTTTATCTTCAATAGGGTTGTCATAAATAAACACTTAGAATCTTTTGAATTCGTCTGCATGGAAAAATAAATATGCTTCTTTTGTTTTAATTTTTTTACAGCGTGATTCCTTGTGAAGTATACTTATGCACTCTTAAACAGTATTTCGCAATTTGGTTACACGTTGTATAACAGATAGCCCTAATGCACCATATTCTATATCTAAGTCCATAGTGGCCTCCGTGATCTCGATCAGAGAGCAACTGAAAAGGTTCAGTAACCTTAGTTCAAGATTTCAAGTATGGAATGCTTGAACATCGGAGTAAAATAGATCTTATTTGCATTATGTTAAAATACATTTTTTTCAGTTCGTAAAACAAAAATAAGAAGTACAGTATTTGCGACTCTAAGACTCCGTTACTTTAGATCCGTTTTACTTTGACGATAAGGCTATATTTATACTCGAAAACTATTGCGATCGAGCAAATCTTATACTAAGGCTACAGTCCGGCGATCGCACTTAGCGAACGTTATTTCCTGGTATTACACCATACCGGTGGCTCCGTTCCATAGTCCACGGGTCCATCACGCTGATGCCACCCAGGAAGCATTTCCGTGATGCATGACTTGCAATGTAGTTGCATTGGTGCTGTGCGGCCGAGAGCGAGATAAGCAACCGATAGCGTTGGTTCCGGGTCGCCGGTCCCCTTTATTTATAAATAGCTTGCGTATTTTATTACTTATATTCTTTGGTCACTAGCTGTAGGTATCTTTAAGCAGGGATAACGAACCATTGGCGTGCGAAAGAAAAATTTTGGCCACAATTTTTATCATTGTTAATTAGGCGCTAAATATTTGACGAACTGATAATCTTAAATTTGTATTTGTTTTGATTGGATTATCAATAGACCATTTTGTACATTGCAAAAATGTGTTTCAATTAATAGTTACATAAAAAACAGAAATGAAATCAAAGAATTCGCAAATATTCATGGGTATTTGTGATACAAGTATCAGTGATAGCCACAGACCCATAATCCCAGATAGGTTACAACTTACAACTGACACTTTATTAATTACAATTTCTTTTTGTTTCAATTGGATTACCAATGGATCGTTTTTTACATTGCAACAATGTATGTTTCATTAATATTTACATAAACAAACAGAAATGAAATCAACGAATTCTCACATACCTATTCATGGGTGGTGATAACTGAAAAGTAAACACACAGCGCCCTCTGCCTAAGTTTTTAGTAATCTTTTACATTGAGGTTATCATCATTTCAACCTAATAATGTCCTACTACACACAGGCCTTCTTCTTCTATTATAAACTTACTCTTCTATCTACTTCTATTATAAACTTTGTGCTGCCACGCAAATGGCAGAAATATTTTTTTTAATCGGACTGGTTGTTCTAGAGTTTAACGCGTAGAAACAAAAAAAAACTTCAGCCTTATTTTTAGTCTTATCCTATATTAGGATATAATGCAAAAATGCAAGGCCGTACAACAATTTAATAAGCAGATGCAATTGGTTAAGTGGTTTTTGAGTTAACAAAAGCCTACTAAATGGCTCAGGTCTCCTCTCGGAATGAGAAGAGTTCAGTTCGTACTTCGTAGTCCACTACGATAGCCAAAGTGAGGCCGGAAGTTAAGCCGAAGGCTATCACCGATTTTTTCTGTATTATTATCATCATCACCAGCGTCATCATCATCATCATCATCATACCAACCCATTACCTGCCTACTACAGGGCACGTGTCACTAATGAGAAGGGGTTAAGGCCGTAGTCCACTACGCTGCCTATACTGTTTGGTAGACATAACGCATTTGAGAACATTATGGAGAACTCTCGGCACGAAGGTGCCCTCACGAAGTCTTACTTCACCGTTAAAGCAAGTGATATTTTGATTGCTTAAAACGCACACAAATTAATAAAGTTGAGGTGCTGGGATTCAAACTCGGCCCCCGGAAAGTGAAGCTGAAATCTTGACCACTTTTTTTTGATAACTATGAGCAGTGTTATTTGACGGCCGATTGGCGCAGTGGGCTGCGACCCTGCTTTCTGAGCCAAGGTTGTGGGTCCGATTCCCACAACTGCACAATGTTTGTGTGATGAACATTAATGTTTTTCAGTATTTGGGTGTTTATCTATATATTATAAGTATTTATGTATATTATTAATATAATTATTCATCAGTCATCTTAGTAACCATAACACAAGCTATGCTTACTTTGGGGCTAGATGGCGTTGTGTGTATTATCGTAGTATATTTATTTATTATTTATTTATAAAATCAAAGACAAACACTAAGCATTCGTGTGACGTGTCATAACTCTACTTCGAACCTATTTGTAGAGCTAGTAGAGAGAACTTGCATAATAATATTCAAACCACTGCTCCAATTCTTATGAATTGTACATAACAAAATAAAATGTTATTGATTTTCGCTCCACACGTGATAACCTAACACCTTTACATCCATCAAGTTATTATTGAAGATATAATAATATAGGTAACGAAGAGACGTTATTCAATCAGTTGGTAAAGTTAAGATATACTGCATACGCTTTCTAGAATAATTAATGCGTGAAAAAAACTTAAACTCTATTATTTAATAAAAATAATATTTTTTAGTTGGTAGCAAAGTCATGTATTGAGTGAAGTTTCAACGAGTGCGATTGTATTCTTATTTGAAAGGCGTTTAGTTCGTTTGCTCAAATAGTTGATGCGCTTTAAAAGCAGCCAAGCCACCGCCTCGGCTACTTCAAAGTCTGTACCACGACAGTGAACATTGGTGCGTCGTGAATCAGAGGATTCAGATGCCTTACTATTAAGATTTTCCATTGTTTTATTATTGTACATTCTTTAAAAAAGTAATTTAATTATGTACCTAAGAAAACTTTGCAAAATAGCGTGTGGCCAGTGACGTGCACAGGGTAAGCAGATGATATAAAAAGAAGAAAATCTGCAGTACGAGTTATAAAGACTTAGAGAAAAGTAGGCTTTTTATAACTCTTACAATGTTTATCCTTACTGGAGACTTTTTTCATTTCATATAATCTGCCCGTATTTATTATGAAAATTAAGCTTCATTTGCTATAATCCGCGAAAAGCATCCTCATCCTCCGCTTCGTTTCATCGATACTCCGGTTTCGGAGCGAAACTTGCGTAGAGGGTATAAATTACAACACACAGATTCTCCTGCTTTTCCAGGATTATAGCAAACTAAGTTTCATAATATATCAAGTAACGCCTGCTTCTATCTAAAAATCTGACCCCTTAGTGCATACGTGTTACTGTGTACTATTTAAGCGGACGACTTCTAATAAACTGAGTAGGCAAAGGACCTTTGAGCTAGTACTGCATATATACTGCATTCTGCAGATATAGTCGCAAAGCTTAACGTGCTGAGTTCGCGATTTATCCCGTGGCCAGAACGTAAGGTTAATGCATCACGTTTTTAGTCTGGGGAGTAAATGACAACTGCACTTTACAAAATTAAGTGCTCGGACATATCTACAAAAAGAACTACAGAAGAAATCAAAATGACTGTTAGCAATTATAGAAATGAATATAATATCGGAAGCCATTCAGTTGTAGTGAGCAAAAGGGCAAAAGGTTCTATTGCTAAGAAGGCTGCAGCTTACTTACAGGCGGTCAAACGTAGCCAGGGGACTAAAGGTTGGTGGGATTTTCACGTTCTAGATATTTATATTTTCATGACTGATACTCAGCATCAAAGAGCGCCTATCTCCTGCAGTTTAAGCGCGAATTTTCAGTTTCTTCGGTCACGTGTGCAGGCGTAATAACATGTCCATTATGCGTCTTGTAGTTCAAGATAATGTAGAAGGTACCAGAGCACGCTGTGGATGAGATGGACGGACCAAGTGAAGGCCACAATCGAGGCTCCTCTACATGAATGTACAAGAAAGGCAACTGTTAGGGTCGTTAGGGAAGAGTGGTGTTGGATTGTAAAGCGAGTCGTAACACCCAGATGACGACCACGACCTCACAACGATTTATTGCTTAGCAATCATAATAAGTTATTAGTCATGGCTTCTATCCAATATTTGAATTATTCGTTTGTCTGTTTGTTATATGCGACTTTAATTGATTCTAGGGCCGTATTTTTCTGTCCTTCTTCGAAACTTTGATTATTATTTGAGACCTTTCATGAAAGATATAAAGCGCTATAGACCTTTCTGCTGCTACAGGCACGGAGAACAAGGAAGAGGTAAGGAATTAGGAATATTCGTCAAGTTTAACATGGCTTGTGTTGTTTTTACTTAAAAAAGTTAGCTCTATTTTACTAAATGCAAATATACTTAATCGTCCAATAATTGAATGATGATAAATGTTTTATCTCACTATGTGACTTTATACTTACGTTAATTGAAACCTTTCAATTTATTTTGACCTGCAATTGATTATGCTTGGACTTATGAATAATAAAAGTGCTTGCAATGCTTTGCGAAAAAAAAATAAAAAAGAATACTTTATTGTGGCGTGTCTATTTTATCACGTCAAAACGTTAAACTTATTATATTTTGGTTTCCACTGTAAGGTAGTCTTGACTACAATCTGTAAGTGATGATGCAGTCTTTGATGGTAAAGAACCTGTTAGGGGTTTGGCAGGAGCACAGCGCTCACCGCTGCGCCAGAGGGTCGTCACAATCGTTATCATTACAAAACTATATGATAAATAGATAGATATAAAGTTTTTATTACACACTGGCGTACCCAGCCCGCTTCGCCGGGCTAAATTTTGCTTTATTTTATTTAAACAATAAACTTACATCATTAAATTTTTAATAAAAGCTGTATTTGACAGTTCAAAAATAGGAGTGCGTCACCAAACTTTACAGGATTACTCGCCAGGTCAAACCGCAGAGTCCCTGAAAGTTTCATTGAAATCGGTCCAGCCGTTTTGGAGCCTATACGGAACATAACCACACACTTTCTCTTTTATATATATGTATATATATATATATATAAAAGAGAAAGTGTGTGGTTATGTTCCATATATATATATGGATAGATAGATAAAAAAGAAAAAAAGATCAACAAAACAAAATGTTAATATATTCAACGTGTAAATGAAAACCGAAATAATACCTCACAGGCTTAAGAGGTACATTTATGTACTGTCTCTGTGATTTACCTATGAAACCGAAAACCTAATAGTTTTTTAGTAAACCATTGCCAAAGATTTACTGAAAGAAATCAGATACAGCCCAAACATCACATGCAAAATTAAAATCATGTGACTGCTGTCTGTTAACTAGGTACGCATCGCGTAGCGTAGGTAACATGCGTGTGTCAGTCTTTTATCTTAAATAGGGTTTTCATGAGTAAATTCGTTTGTATGGAACAATAAATATACTTCTTTTGATTTATTATTTTTACAGGGTCCCTCTGCAATATACTTATGCATCCTTCAAAATTATTTCGTAATTTTGTTACACGTTGTATATGCGCAAACGTGGCCTTATTGCTCGCAGCGATTGGCGATCTCGTCCAGACAACCTTGAAGTTCTACAATTAAAAGTTTCAGAAAAAATTCGAATTGAGACTGACTTGTTTTTAAAATCGGTTAATAATCTCTTAAGAAGGTACCAATTTTGGAGCTGAAGTATCTAGACAGGCAACATACTAAGATAATTAAGGCTTGGCATTCGTGCGGTGACGGCAGATCAGCATACAGTTGTCACCACCCCTCCTCTTGGCTCTTCCCACAGGTATCTTTACAAGGCGAATAAGGGAATATAACAGAGAACGGACAGCGTCCTCTGTGTTATTACAACAATCTACTGCGGTCACCAACCCTGTCTGCCCAGCGTGGTGATTTATTTATGGGCCAAACCTCCCGTTGGGAAGAGGCATTTACTCCTGCAGTGGACCGTTATAGGCGATTGATGGATGATGATTTGTCGGCTTGTTTCTTATTATGACTGATGATAAATTTTTGTTTGCAGTGACGAAAGTACAGAAGCCAGGTCTACCGCGACTGGAAGCGCTCGAACGTGTCGCAAACATACCTATCGTTGAATCGGGGATAGAGGCCACTGAAAAGATTTATTCCAAAATCAGGGTAAGCTACAACGAAGCTATTAGAATTGTTTGCAAAAAATATGAAGAATTTCTCTAAGTTAAAAAAAAAACTTATATAATGTACTTACTGTGTATAATGAATTCCTACTGATGTGTTTCCTCCAAAATACTTAGAATTAGAATTCTTAGGCATGCGGGTTTCCTCACGATGTTTTCCTTCACCGTTAAAGCAAATGGTATTTAAAATAACTGGAGGTGCACTAAAATAAAATAAAATAAAAATAAAAAATAAAATAAATAAAATAAATAAAATAAATAAAATAAATAAAATAAATAAAATAAATAAAATAAATAAAATAAATAAAATAAATAAAATAAATAAAATAAATAAAATAAATAAAATAAATAAAATAAATAAAATAAATAAAATAAATAAAATAAATAAAATAAAATAACTATATCAGTGCTAAGTAGTGTTTATGTAAAGCAAGTGAAGTTGTATTTATAAACTTGCCATTTTGTGTTCTTACTACTGGTAGGGTTGTGATTACAACTTAAATAAAAAAAAAATATATCATTATGCCTTGTCACATAGACCCAGTGAGGTTCCAGACGAGGTTAGTTTATTGATAGTTTTACGCCTTAGCCCTAAACACTAGGCTATCATCGATTACTTACGTCATAGATTAGCACAAATACTTGAATTTCAGGAGTCCAATCCACTCATACGATGGTACTTGACCCTGGGAGAAAAGTCGCTGGCCACAGGAGTGCAGCTGGCGCTTCCGGCGGTGCAGCTGTTGGAGAGCCCAATCCACCAGCTGGACAGGTTCTTGTGCATGTCACTGGACGTCGTGGAGAAAAGGGTGCCGTCGATCAACTTGCCGCCACAAACTGTGAGTACAACTTCTTAGTGCATTTTTTTTTCTTCTGGCTTCACACAGATTAGCCAATGTCAGGTGGGTATATGTTTAATAAAAGTTAGGAAATCTTAAAATATAGAACATCAGGAGAAATTGACTGACGAAAAGGGCGGGACACTTTGCACATGGCGGACGCGGCCCTCCCAAACTCTTCCCTACCGCAAACCCGCCTCGAAAAGAACTTGTGTTGCTTTTACTGAACATACCGCAGTACCAGCGCCATTCCAACAGTAGCTAGCCGTCTATATAGACCAGTTCTTCAAAATATTATATCGTAAATTTTTAACTTTTATAATATTTTAATATAACTCACCCATACAAACAGCCAACCACTATGAAAATGACACCAACACCACACCATGTACAATTCAAACAACAACCTCCCCAAAACGAGTTCACGATATTTCCGAAAAAAAACTGCGTCCGCCATGCACGAAGCCTCCCGCCCGTTTCATCAATTTAATCCGAGTAAAAGATACTCGGGCGGTTCTGTAGCCGAGGCCTGCCGGCGAGGCGACAAAGACAAACAACTGCATGCGTAGCTAAGGGTCGACGGCTGCCGGAGACAGTTGTCGTCACGTCAGCCACAGTTACCTCAGCCGTTGACTATTTACCGCTTGTGTTGAGCTTCTAGGTTATGGAGCTAGCACGTTAGTCTGCATTATATTTCAAAAAGCAGGAGATTTATTATTTTTTTTAAATACCCAAAGAGACATTACAGTTTCAAAATTTTTCTCACCAAGCTACATTTATAAAACATAATAGAACAAAAAAAAAATATAACGTATGTTACATTTTATTTTTTTGATAAGTTAAAAATGTAATTGTAAATACAAAAATTACGTTTCCTTTGTGAGCCGAAGCGTTTGGGTATGAAGTCGTCCAGCTCAAAAATGTCTCGAACTAACTCGTTAAGCAAGCTCAGTGCACGAGCCAATGGAGCCTGTTTCTCGTGGAACAAAAAATCGGTTATTTATTTATTTATTTAAGGGACAATCAACAGGTTACAACCACAACTCTTAAAAACTAAACAAAAAATGAAAAAACATATAAATGTAATATTGTAGACCCACTTAAAGGCTGCCACAACTTGCAAATAAAAACTATATTGTCAGATAGAAGGAGAAAAAACGATTAAGAGAGACATGAGAGTACTAATTTTAAGCTGTAAGATCCATCAGGCTGTGACATAAGCTTGACGAATCTAGCACCGCGAACAAAAACATACATTTAGAATAAATTAAAAAAACAAATACCTAAATTATATATAAAATAATATTAAAAATGTTGACAATATATACTATAGAACAAAACTAGCTGAACTAACACAAAAAAGAGTAAAGGAAAAAAAATAAAAAATTAATAACTAAGTTTAAACAGTACCACAGTATTGCGATAGGAAGTGGTCCTTTAGTTTTTTTTTTAAATATAGGAAGACTATCCCCTATTATGTCTATGTCAAGCACTTTATTAATGCTGTTATACAAAGTTAACAACCAATTAATAGGCGCTGAGACCCCCAGATTTGTTTTCGAGACAGCAGGCATATAATTTTTTACACGACTGAGCGGCCTTGGGATTCTGACAGAAACTTTATAAAGACGCATTATAAAAAAGTCTATATAAAAAACAAAGGTCCAATAGTTTTCTACGATCAGATAGAGTTAATAACTTATAGTGCCGCAGTCTGGAAAAGTAGCTAGAATTAATATTACATAACTTATCATCAAAACTTACATAATGCAGGAAGCGCTTTTGGATTCGTTCAATTCTCATTGAGTGAACATTATAATGAGGATTCCAAGCAACTGAACCATACTCAAGGAGACTCCTTGAAAGAGCGTTAAATAACAATATTTTGGTGTTCGAATTCCGAAAGTCTTTGGAGCTACCCAGTGATTTTTGATGCTCTTTTACATATATTATCAATATGAGGAATGAAACTGAGTTTATGGTCGATGGTGATCCCTAAATCTCTAATACAATTTACATTTTGAACATCATGGCCATTTATTTCCAATAGTCAACGTTTCAAATGTCCTCAACCAGTCTGCTCACCAGCAGATGTACTCGGAGACCCGGCAATACGTCCTGCGCAGGGCTGACTCCGTTAAGCAGCTGGGCACCGCAGTGCTAGACTCGAGGGTCACTGCTGTCACCGTCGACGCGCTGGATCGAGCGCTCACTACGGCGGACAAATACGTCGACAAGTACCTGCCTCCCGACGGCCAAGATGCTGCTGATGGTGAGACTGAATTGATTCATTTTGAAAAGGTTTTGTTTCTACTAATATCTGACTAATTACTAGATTTTATATGATTATTTATTAGGTATTAGTAATACCTAGTACTAGTAGTGTTTATAAAGTTTGATATTGAAAACGTTTATGCAGAACACATAAAATAAATAATCTTAAGTGTAACAACTACAGTTTCAATATCCGATCTTTTAAGCTTGGCTAAAGCCTTAAAGAAGTTTGTTTTTTCATTATTTTGATATTGGAACGCATTCTACCCTCTTTTGTATCTGTCAGGGGATTTCCCCTCGTTATCGTGTACAAAAAAGTCCCTGCGTAAGTTTTGAAACACATTGCAAACCCATCATAGACTTTAATTCTCCTCTAAATGATAAAATGGGAAATGAAACATCATACATTGCAAACCCTTAATCGACTTTAAACAGGCATTGAATTGCTTATGCAGGCTAGTGTGAATTTCAATAATTTTAAGTTTTAAATGATGTCAGTTACTAGACAGTGCATAAACCACAAAATGTTATCGCCAGACAAACATTTATGTAATTGGTTATAATTAATGTCAAATTGATACCGCATTCCCTGAACTCAAGTGATTTGGTCACTCGTCTGGCCGATGTCTAATTGGCCCTATCTGACCACTGATCACGTTATTCACATCACGACCTTTGGTCCCTTTACGATTTTAGTATCTGTCTGTAGATATCGTTCGATTTGTACACATCGCATTTGTCACGTTAGAAAACGAATTGACAATTGATGTGTGCAAATGACGAAGTAAAATGAAACAGAGAGCTAAGTGCCAACGTTTACTTATTCGATCGAGCGCCATCTAGTGACACAGAATAGTCTAGTCCGGTCGCACAGAATTGTAAAGCAGTATTTAAAACGAGTTATATTGAGTACTCGTTTTAAAGTCTTCTATGTTTCGGTAGGGGGAAGGCTGCGTTTCCCTGACTTACGCAGCCTACGACTTACGTTGACTCTGCCTTCGTTACTTACGGACAAATGATATTCTTCTTTGTGGTTCTGAATAAATTCTCCAGAAAGTTACCATAGATAAGGTGTTTGTCATGTACTTTAGCGATATATCAACAAGTTTCATCTGGTCATTTAAGATAAGAAACTATAATTTTCGTCTTTGAATTAAACATATATGATTAAGTCAGTTTAATTTTTCTATGATTACCTATCTAAGAACTAAGCAGGCACAAAATAATAGCTTTCCGGGGAAAAACTTTTATCACAGAATGTTTTAAGTCTCTTTAGAATAATACAAAATGAAGAAAATATTTTGTTTGTGGTAGTAACTAGTAAGTAGTAGAAGGAAGAATAAACTTTTCTATCTTTTTGACATAGTGCATCATTTCAACTACTTCTAACTTCTACAATCTAATTTGCTCTATATATTGTAGGATTTGTAGGTGTCTGTTATTTTTTGCTGTGGTGCACAATATAAGTGTGTTCATTTATTTATTTCAGCTTACACGTTTCAGACCTAAAGTCATTTTTCGATATTTATTTTTTTTACTGTAAATGTAAGCAATCTACTGTAGGTAACAATGTAAAAAGCATTGGTGCGCATAACTACTTACATTTAATTAAACATATAATTTCGAAAAAGCCTCAATCTCCAATGTACTGTAAATAATATTTTTTATTATTCTTAATCTACCCTTAGCCCTTGTCAAAGTAATTAAAGATAAATTAAACTTATTATGTTACAAGTACAGTTAACGGAGATAAAACAACTGACGTGACGTGATCTATAACATGTTCTAATCATTTTATGATGATAAATAAATAATGAACAGTAGTATTCATTTATTCCAAAGTAACAAATTATTAACATGGTATTAACAAATAATAAAATAAACATAAATTTAAATTATTTTTGTGTGTGCGTATGCCACAGGCACCGTAGCTCCAGAACGGCTAAACTGGTTTTGATTTTGTATTTTTGTATCAAAGGTGAATTATTCGGGAATGTTCTTAGCTATGTTTGATGAAAATCGAAACTGGCGAATTAGTTTTTCCAATACTCCCTCAATATAGGTATAAAAATAAAAGGGCTTGACTAGTAGACTACTACTACTACTACTACTATACACTAAGACAAAATTCAATACCGACATAGCCACCACCACAAAATGGTGAATTACCTTTTCTTTTCACAACTCCCTAGTAAAATAATTTCACTTAAACTTCACACTAAAGCTTCACTAGTAAAATAATTTATATTGAAAGTCGGGAGTTTCTTAAATTTTAAATGCGTACAAGGGTGTAAAAGGAAGTCGGCAAAGAGATAAGAATTTGTTCAAAAAATCATTATCGGACCATTTTTTTTTTACAATCGAGGAGAAAAAATCCCTTCGGCCTTCTACCTGATGGCAGGGCATATCCGACTTGCACGGAATAAAGCAACCCCCCCTATCTGCCAGGTCTGCTCGTAACCGCTGGGCATTACTTGATGCCGACCTTCTTCAAGCGTTTTCGCTCTTTTTCTTCTCATCTCTTTCTCGTTCCTCTCTCCTTACCATTATCGGAGCATGGGTAGCCGTGGCTGACAGTGTCCTCGTCTCACCATAGTGCTGATCGTAGTGACGGGCGCGGACGCGGCGGACGGCGCGCAGTCGGGGCGTGCGCGCGCCACTCACGCGGTTCAGCACGGCGCACGACTGCGCAGGAAGCTACAGCGACGTCTCACGCGCCAGGCACTCGCCGAAGCCAAGGCCATCAAGGAGCAGATCCACGTGCTGGTGTACGTGGCAGAGCTGGTGAGTGCTAGTGTCACTTTAATAGTAGTAGAGCTCTTTGTGAAAGCTCGTCCGGGGAAGTACTACCGCCATGTTGATTTATGCGGAAATCAGCATCGCTGTGCTCCAGCCTAAAGGGCGTGGTCTCCGGTGTAATTACAGGCGCATTTATAATATGATTCCTAAGGTAATTTTGGACCTACCAATGCATAAGTTTAAAGAATGTGTTAAAACACATTTATAACAGCGAGGTTATTATACAATTGTTGAATTTCTTAATGGCAAGGTTGCTTGGAAGCATCCGGCTCCGCTTTCATTTCTCACAAGATAGAAAAATGAATTTAAAAATGTAAAATGTAAATTGTTGATATTCGAAAAGAGCAACTGCTGAGTTTCTTGCCGGCTTCTTCTCGGTAGAATCTGCCTTCCGAACCGGTGGTAGAGTCACTACTTACACACAGACAAACTTGACGTTTTATAAGTGCTTATATTAGGCCTACTTGAAATAAATGGATTGTATGAGTTGAATAAGACTCAACACCCACGCCTCAGGTTGACAGACACAGGGCGGCAATATGTAGGGATGCTGTTCATAGGCAATGGTTTCTAACTTACCATCATCTTCTTGGTCCGACAATTATTGCTATAAAAAATCATAGTTAGGAAACCTAGTGCTGGTTTCCTCAAGGTTTCCAAAGTATGATTTTTTATGATCTCGATGAGAGTTTTCCACAATGTTCTCAAAGGTTTGTGGCCAGCGTTTTAGACAACGGCTTAAACCTTTCTAATTCTGTAAGGAGACTGTTGTTTGTATCCCAGGTGGCCACTGACCCGGTGCTCGCGTGGGCCAAAGCGAAGGAGCTGTACTCGTCGCTGAGCAAGTCGGAGCCTGAGAACCAAGCCCGGCCAGCCACCCTGGAAGAGCTGCTGGTGCTGTTATCCAGGGAGAGCGCGCGGAAAATCGTACACCTCATCAACTACACACACAACGATTTGCCTAAGTAGGATATCATTCACGTACTTAACCCTTAACGTACTTCGTATCCTTAACGTAGAAGGATCATCAATCAACGGACCTGCTTCATACTCGTCGGCTCAACTCTGCACTGACCTTGATGAAAGTCACATACCTATGTTGCATCCTGGAGATGGACTTAGGATTTCTATCCCGGAAAGAACCAGGGTAACGTCTTGGGGCATTTAAAAATATAGCACGGTTTCATAGCTTAACCGATCATGTCGAGCATATTGATAGGTTGCGTCCTGGGCCCATTGTTCTTTTACATTATTTTATTTATTAAAATACCGAAAAAGTATGAACGGACTTCGTAAGCAAAAGCTCGTTGTTCGATACCGATTTCAAAAATCTAATCATACAGAAGTAGGATTTTAAACATCTGCATATGGGGAAGTACTCGAAAGTTTCAAAATTCAAGTGTCACTATTAGCCTATTAACGTCTCTCCTCTCTCGTGGCAGACAGGAATTTAGGGTATAGACCGTAAGGGTCTATTGCTTCAATGCAGGTTGGCGGATTTTAACAATGTAATAAACATCACACGTGATAATAACCGGGTTCGATGGACTAACGTATTCTCCGATGCACCCTCGCACTCCGGACCATTCTGGAGATATTGAGATTATTTGAAGGTACCGCTGCGCGCTAAAACATACATTACTTATTTGTATGATTTCGAGAATTGAATTCTTTAATATTTTGTATGTTTTTTCAGCAATATCCGCCAAGGACTATCTATTGTGACGAGGCATCTGTCAACGGCTGCAGACGCTTTGCTTAAGGTTTGTACCTTGGCTACCCTAACAAGTTTTTACATAACAAAGGCCTATGGGGTCCCCAGGGGTGCCACTCCTGCCGAGTGGCAATCCCACCTTGTTTAGGGCAGCATTATTAGATATCTTTCTAGCTGAATAAACATGGAGCAGATAAACACAAGCGGCAATTGACCGAGGAGTCATCCCTCCAAGATACAATATGGATGTCCATGATCCGAGATGATTATGATTGATATGATTGGGTAGAGGCTTCTTCAAACAGATTTAGCTTTTGAAATTCAGAACGATTAACAACTTTTGGGTAAACCTCTCGGTAAATTGTTGTCGAACATAGAGTTTTGCGCCTTTATCATGTAATGCCACTGTGACCATCGTTATCTGTGGTAATTTTTTTTATTGCTTTCATTTTATTACATTGGTTGTTTGCAGACTTTGCCGGTGGAAAGTGCGATGTCTGAAGTACGTGGACTACGCAGCAGGCTCCAGGACTTGCTGCAACAGCTGCAGGCCACCTCCAAGACCTATATGGTATAAAGAGTTTTTAAACTTCACTTTCTTACCAGACTTATTACTATGTGATGCTGATCATCAACGAAGTGTCAACAAGAAACTCTCAAATGTTAGCGATAACAACCATCGACTCATGGTGTAACTTGCTTTTCGAGGCGTGGAGAGTAAGTAATTGTAACTTCTTTAAGTTATTTAGCACAGTAGACATTATTTTATTATGTATTTTTTGTAAGCTAATTGACGGTAAATATGTATAGAAATATCGAGCCCGCTGATGTTTGGATATCACGAAAAGTAAATATGGTTTTCGAAATAAAGTGTATATAACATTCTGGAAAAATATCACTTGGGGCTTGGCTTATATCGTATATGAAGTAGCGATATTACATTTAATCAAAGACTAAAAAAAAAGGAGTTTTGCAACCATTATTTCGTAATATGATTTGGTCTATCTTGCTGGAGGAAGCTTATTATAAAAAAACGACTTCCTAAATGAGAATATTTAATAATGACAATAATAATTCCGCCACTCAGTCTAGTTACAGCGCCCTCACAGGTTTCCATTTCAAATGTAAACATTAGATTGACATTCTTTTTTGAAAATATAAAAAATATGTTATCTATATGACATTGTAATGGAATTGTTATTGAATTAATAAGTTTAAAGATTTTCTAGTTAACAGTCGAATCTACCAGATTTTTGTATTTCTATGGTAGTTATCTTCTCCGAAATGGTAGTAGTGGATTTCCTTCATACAGTTGAGATTATCATTAGTCGGTTTTGATATTATGTATTTACCACATATCGACGTGATCTGTAATGCTCCTAGTAGGCTAAATCCTCATGCCAGGAGCTAAGAATTAAAAACACAAAGAACCCTCTTTCAGCCACTATTGCATGCAGTGCGTTTTGTCCATAAATAATGAAAATTCCCCGCGCACGTCTCACTTCACACTCGCGTAATGTTGCTAAGTTCGGTATGTTCTTAATTCTGTGGCCATAAGCATGCCCAACGGTGCAGTTAGCTGGTTCACTTTTCAGGAGCATCTCGCCATGCTGGTGGCTGGAAACGAGGAGAGAGAGAAGATAGCGCCGCGCTCCGTCTACGGCCAGCGAGACGACTTGGCGACCTTCAACGGCGTCAACTAGACGGGTCATTCGGCTCGTCGACACCCTGCCCCGATGAAGATACAGACATGGCCTTTCCTGGCAACGATTTGCTCTTCATATTTTATACTCAGATATTACAATACTCCATATTTATATACTTCGAACTGTGATCGTACAACTCATAGCTGCAAATATACTATAGTATCAATACGGAAGTGTGACTGTTTGTTTGTTGTGTACCTTTATGTTACGCTCAAAAAAGCTTGAATCCTAACATAGGATTTATATCGCGTAAGTTCCCTGGTACAGTTCCCGCGGGGTTCATATAATTCAAAATGTATTATTTATGTACGGCTTGTTAAACTATTAATTTAACCGTTTCTTGTAGCACAATTAAAGAACTCGGTTCGTTAAAATTATTTTTCAAAGCTTAAAATAATTGTTATGTTGGTACCTAGGGATAATCTCAAAAGTAGGGTTTTAAGGCTATATCGCTGGTATTTTATTTTTACTTTAAGACTATTACACTTATTATACATAATAACTTCTGTCTATCGATACCTATATTTATAATAATAAAACCTTCCCGATATTTATTACTTAAGTTAATAAAGAATCTGGAAATAAATAATAATGCAGTTTTTTTTTTGTTGCGTCCTTGTGTGTTAGACGGTGTGTTTTAGAATATGCATTACTTTTACTTCGTTTTGTGAGATGGAGACTTATATGTGCTTGTATCTTCTCTGTAATGACTTTTTAGTTATAATATAACTTAGGTTTATCAATATGTTCAATATGCTCTCCTGATCTCTTAAATTCGCATTGATAAATTATAAAATAAGTATAATATGAAGCTACAGAGTTTTTACAAGTAAGAAAATAAAATAAAACTTTATGTCAATATAATTATTCATACTTATGCCAAATGTATAAAGTAGAAATAGATTTGACTAGTATTTGACCTCTTCCTGATATATTTTTGATTGCGCTTATCTGCTTATGTCATAGTGCAAAATAAGCTAAAATACCTCAATAAATGGCTTTTTAAAATTAAATTATTTAAAAAATTAAAGAAAAACCTAAAAGTAATTTAAACAAAACTATAAATTTATAAACGTTACATATTAAAGTAAGTTTTCTAGCCGTTTTAATTAAAATGATAAATGCCTCCCAAATGTTCAACGTAGTGACCGAACACGCATATAATGTAAGTTTTAAGCAAGAATTTCATTCGTCCATCATCATTGTCATTATCATATAATCTCATTACCGGCCCACTACAGGGCTCGGGTCTCCTCCTGCAATGAGAGTAATACCACTGGGACGGAGGTCAACTTACCCTTTGCCAATGATTCATTCTCCTTCTCTTTATGCCATATCTTTCTTCTCCCTCAAGTATCAAAATGTGCCCTTAACGCGAAGTTTCACTACAAAAAAATTCTAGGTCCAAAATTTGTACCACGTTGAAGATGGAAATGAGGAAGAAAATCATGATGAATACCACAAATTCTTTGATCGGGAACTGATATACACGATTATTTACTGGATGGTTCTCGCCATTTGTCTGTGGGGAACCATTTACGTGATGCTACTAGCGGCGAACTCCGTTTTCGATTCCAGCCCCATCGGGAAATTAAATGATTTACCAATGCAAATAATACTGCCGCCGTCGACTAAAAAGAATGATTCGTATTTTGATCTTGGTGTAATAAAGTATTGTTGGTATTAATATTTCTTATATATTTTTCTATGCAAGGTCTTTAAACTTTTGGAATTACGAATAATTTGGAGTTATTAGTGGTTAACCCATCAATTTGATATTATGTACCTATTATTTAGTTGACATTAGGCAAAATTACCTACATATTAAAACCTGCGGTACAGAAATTCCAGCAATTAATTCATTTCAAACAAAAAAGCTAGAACTCAAAGCTGTAAGTCCAGTCATGATAAAAATTCCAAAGGCCGAGCCCAAAAATAAATGTCATTTCCGGTCTGTGGTTGTAAGATAACTAAATCTGTGGTACTGTGGTGTCAAAGTAAGACTTAAATCCTAATAATCTATGGCCGTAAAATAAATTAAAAAAAAAGTGATAGTCAGCGTCAAACTCAATTATTGACATTTGAAAATAGCTGCAATTGTACGGCTACGGCAGGAGTTTGTTTTTGTTTCTATTTCAATCAAACTATTTTAAGTAACTAATTAGTCGATTACTATATTAGTAGGTGTAAAAACAAACAAAGTGATATAGTTTTGTGTCGTGGTAGGTGTAAAAAAAGGCTATAATGCCTTCCATCGATGTGATGCTCCCTCCGGGGCACACGCTCGAAGACGCGCCGGAGGAGCCCCAGGCACCCCCTCCGCCAGTCATAGGCATCATATACCCACCACCAGAAGTCAGGAGTATCCTTTTAACAATTTTAAGATAGGTAAAACGAGATTGTTTCAAAAATTTACAATATAACCTGTTTACCCAACTTTTGCATTACTACTAAACATTTCGTTTAAACATTTATATGTTTACCTATACTATCGAGGGAAGATTTTTTTGTATGTTCGTATGTAATAAACGTACTTTATTACCTAATTATCAAGCTTTGGATAATCTGTTAGCCTGTTTTTTTCCTTTGCTTTTATAAGGGAAGGAACAGACTTTAAGTTTAAGGGTATCCTAGATTGGAAGTCAGAATGCTTATGTAATGATTGTAATTACTTGGCTTACATACACATTTATTATTATAATTACAAATAACATAAATTAAAAATCAACTTATCTTATTCCAATAATTCTTCTACCTCCAGAAACTACATTCTCAGCGAGTAACATAGGATATATTTCATTTCAGAATTTATAATATTGTAGCTTGAAATAATACTATTTTGTATATCAAGCCAGAAGACATTGTTCTAATAAAGCAGCTTGATAAAGGTACTTCAGAAATATTAGTTATATGTTATGAGGAAGGACCCCCCCCCCATCTATCACACCATCTGATTAAAATTTCCCAAATTCCATGTTTCTGTGCCGCAAAAGGCTTACCAGTGTGGGGCTGCCATTCCAGCACCTTGGGACCCCAATGTCCATCCTTTCTCTAAGCGATGTGCCCCGCCGATTGCCACATCAATTTTGCGAATCGTTGAGCTATGTTGGTTACTCTGGGTCTTCTACATTTCCTACTCATTTCTGATTTTATTACTTAGCAATACTCCGAGCATAGCTCTCCATCGCCCGCTGAGGGACTCTGAGTCTTCTTATGAAGTCCATAGTTAGCAATCATGTTTGGGTACCGTAGGTCATCACTGTCAAAATGTCCCACAGTTGGAAAGTTAATGATGATAATAATAAGCGCAATAATTTCTTTAACCAATGCACATAGATATTGTTGACAAGACAGCAAGTTTTGTGGCTCGTAATGGGCCAGAGTTTGAAGCTCGCATCCGGCAGAATGAGCTTGGAAACCCTAAGTTCAACTTTCTCAACTCTGGAGATCCATACCATGCATACTATCAGCACAAAGTTAAAGAAATTAGGGAAGGAAAAGGTAAGTGAACTGACTTTGTATAAACATTTTTTGTATGTTTTTTCTACTATGATTGAAGAAGATACATATTAAAATTTTGCTTCATGTAAGTGAACCATGGCTTAACTATTGGTCTAGGCATTCTGGTCACGATAGTCCAGAGTGTTGCAGATTCCTATCGTAAAAGGAGACCAATTTTCTACAGTGTAGGGCTTGTCCCACACACTATACACAGTGGCGTGCATTGCATATATGCAAATAAGCAGTGCATACCCTACCCTCAGGGTCTTAAAGAGCCTTCAGATAGGACCATTAAAGTTTTGTAATTAAAAAAACACTAAGTAAAAAATATATGAAAGTGCCATCTAGTAATGAGCGGCCAAACTTCTAGGTCAATTGTCGCTAGACGGGCGACAGCGCAACCAGCGCGCGCGAGGCGCATAGCGTACAAAATAAAATCTTCTACTTCGTATTTTAATTTTTAACCGTAAACGCTAAAAATTTACCTTTTAAAACACGTAAAAATACCTATATTATTATTTAAATCTCATGTTATCGATTGCAGGGTAAATCCATTATTAAGAATCACTCGACATATGACGCCCTCTACTGTTGCATAGAAATATCAAATAAAATAAGCACGCCCAAAAAAAGAATCGTTCTGCTAGATGTGTGCGTGCAAGTTAGTAGTGTGTGTCGTGTAATGTTATAATCGTGCGCTTGTACTTACAAGATTAGCATCGGTTCACACAAGAACAGTTTCATTCATAAATTCTTTAAGTATGGGTGTCTATAAGCACTGCTTATGGAAGTGGATAATCAATTACGTGTTTGATTTTTTTATAAATAAAATGATTTGCTTGGTTTGTTATTGTTGTTAACGGTCATTATTCTTTTTTTAGAATTAAAAACATTATCCATAAATGTAAATACCTTTTAGTGTCTTTTAAGAAAATTAAGGAACTAATATTATCGAGTTAGTCTTTCGTTTTGAAAATAATCTATGAAACCAAACGCTGTCTAAATTTTGAAAAATGAATAATTTAGGTTTTCCAGGAATCATTGGAAAGTGAGAGAGTTAACAATAAATATGGTTTCTATTTATTGTTTACATATCAAAATAAAATAGCGTTCGTACCCATACTTACAAAAAATTAAAGACTATTTTGACTAATTTCGATTGCAATATTATCTATAGCATATTCAATCGCCATTATTGTTTACCTTCGAACAATGCTGTATGGCGTTGGTGATAAATAAACGGTTCAAGTGCATAAATTCAGAAACTTTAACCTTTAGTAAAAGTTTTGAATGTGTGGAATGATAAAAGGATATTGTGATCTTAATAATTTTCATAAAGACGCTAAAAACATGATATGTTGGAAAAATATTATCATCATCAGTGTGCTTAGAAAATGCTGCCGAATGGTGTGTCATAATTTTGTGACGTAAATCAGGGTATGTACTTTTATTCAATTAGCAGTAGATAGACGATAGTATTAAATCAATCAAAAATATTACTTTCGTAAAGTAATTTGATTATAAACCGACATACCTACCTATCTAAAATCTAAATTTTAATTTTACTTTATGTTTGTGCTGAACACCTTGTGCATATCCTGGGTCCAAGGGCTATGCACGCCACTGACTATACACTACATAAGCACATTATATAATAGTACATATCCACAGGTAATAAATTCTGGGCCCTTACTTCATTAAAATCTGTCTGTAATGTGTACTAGGTACGGAACTAGCAATTATCACCCCGGTGGGCCCGCCGGTTCAGCGGCCTGGCCTGGCGCCGGCCACCGCGGCCCGTCAACAGGAACTGCTCAAAGCCGCCGCGCCGGTCGAGCCACCGCCGCCGCGCGACCCCCCGCCGGACTTCGAATTCATTGCCGATCCGCCCTCCATATCGGCATTGGAACTCGACATTGTCAAGCTGACAGCTCAGTTCGTAGCGAGGAACGGACGACAGTTTTTAACAGATCTGATGAAAAAAGAAGAACGAAATCATCAGTTCGATTTTCTCCGTCCTCAGCATTCTTTGTTTCAGTACTTCACGCGACTTTTGGAACAATACACAAAAGTTTTGTTGCCACCTAAGGAATTAGTCTCTAAATTGAGCGGAGAAATAAGGGGTGGGGTCTTAGAACAAGCCCGCAGTAGGGCAGCGTGGCATTCCCATCAAGCGAGACGTAAAGCTGCCGATGAAGCTAGGATTGAGAAAGAGCGATTGGCATATGCGTCTATCGATTGGCATGATTTTGTAGTAGTGGAAACAGTGGACTACCCAGCAGGGGAGCCAGGAGACTTCCCGCCACCGACGACACCTTTAGAAGTCGGTGCGAGAGTTTTAGCTCAGGAGCGAGGCGAAAACATCACTCAAGCTAATGAAGAAGACGACACAGAGATGCAATTGGAATCGGAGACAGAGTCTGATTCCGACGACGAATTAGCTGAGATGGAGGACAGGACTCAGCAGCAACAGCGGCCTGACGACAACCGAGTGCAGGATATGGAGGAAGACAGCTCTTCATCCGACGATGAAGGGCCTCCCGAACCGCCGAGGATCTCAACGGAAGAAGCCCCTGTAGCTCCACGTCCAGATCGCGTGGTCGTTAAGAAGTACGATCCCAAACGCGCTCGTCCTCAACAGACTCCTACTAGCGAGGAATGGCTGGTGTCGCCCATCACTGGGGAGAAGATTCCGGCCAACAAGGTAGCAGACCACGTGAGGATAGGGTTGCTTGACCCTCGTTGGCTGGAGCAGAGGGACCGGGCCGCGGCTGAAAGGTCCGATCGGGACGAGGCGCTCGCTCCGGGCGCTGCGATTGAGGCTTCACTTAAACAGGTGCTTTTTTATTAATTTTGTTGTTCTGTTATGCATATAAATGATGTATGGCTTCATAGTTACTTAGAGTTATACCTATGTGTATATTTCAAGTTGGAATAAGTGTTTTCTTGTCGGAGTTGGAGACTAAACAATCAGGCAAAAAACCCATTTTATAAGTTTTTTTCTATTTGGACACGTTAAAAACCGAGGTTTAATGTATTGTCTTTCGTATTATAAATTCGACTACTTTTACTATTGTGTGTTAGTAAGGTTGAAATAAGTTTTTAAAATGAAACAACAAGTAACCATTCGACATGCACAGCTCGCGGAGCGGCGTACGGACATCTTCGGCGTGGGCGACGAGGAGACGGCCATCGGCAAGAAGATCGGCGAGGAGGAGAAGCGCCGCGACGAGCGCGTCACGTGGGACGGACACACGTCCAGCGTGGAGGCGGCCACGCGCGCCGCGCGCGCACACATCACCCTGGAGGACCAGATCCAGCAAATACACAAGGTGACCGCATCCGCAGCGGCCATCACTGAGCGAACTCTCTATAGTACCTTTTTTTTTTAATTTATTTTTATGAAATGAAGATGCACAAATGTTACATTAAAACAGTTCTCGCCAAACTGGTTAACCGGTTTGTTGGCGAGTTAGCGCTTGTTTAATATACATCTAATCTGCAACGCTAGAATAATAAAAACTATATCTAATTCCTAATTAATAATATTTTATCGAAGATAACTTACTTAACTTGTACCACAGTAGATCACGACTTTTGGTACTAGAAATCATGTCATGTGTTTTATTACTTCTTAAGCTATCACTCACTTCATTAAGTGATCGGATTGAAATCCCACAGATTCTGCAACTTTTGTTTAATTTAAAATTGACGCGTTTACGCTGTGTTTAAAATGAGTCTGTTTAACTCTTATTGAAGTTTTATTGTTGCGAACTGAAAGACAAATGATTTGTTACCCGCTCAAGCATTCCCTTGCAGTTTGCTGTTCCACAATGTGGATTTTGTAACAATTTATTGAATGATTTCAATCCTTTAGGTCAAGGGTCTCCTCCCAGATGAAGAGAAAGAAAAAATTGGACCCAAACCGGTCTTGGCATCAGCCCGAGGGGCCATCATCCAGCGGCCCCCGCCGCCCCCCTCCGCCCCGCGGATGCCGGCGGCGGCGCCGGCGGCCTCGCAGCCCGTGCTGTTGCAGCCCATCCCGCCGCTGATGGTGATCCCGCCGCTGGCGCCGCGCGCGCCGCTCATCCCCACGCCGGTGGGCGCGCCCTTCGCCTACTCCGTGCCCGGCGCGCCCGCGCCGCCCGACGACGACGAGCCCGCCGCCAAGCGCGCGCGCACCGAGGACGCGCTCGAGCCCGAGCAGGTGTGGCTGGCCACCCACCCCGGGATCGTACCGGTGCAGGTATGTGTTCGCCCATCCGTGTATAGTTTGCACTGGTTGCAAATGCAAGTTGTCTGGCTGGCTTATTATGCGGTGTTCGTAACCAGAAAAGCCCAGTGACCTATGCACATAGTGACGACAGGTGTTATTATTACTTCGTGTTTCAGATTAAACGTAATGGTCAAAAGCGCTTGTGTAGCGCATCCAGCACGCTAGATAGATGGAGGGTAAAGTGGATGTTCTGTCCCCAGGTGGCGCTGCCGTCGCTGCCCGAGCGCGCGGACTGGCGGCTCGACGGGCGCACGCTGCAGCTGTCGGTGTCGCTGGCGACGCCCGTGGCCGAGCTCAAGAACATCGTGCAGCGCTCCACCAACATGCCCACCGCCAAGCAAAAGCTGCAGTACGAGGTAACGGCCGCCCCGATGATATTCGTATAGATGATACTCTCGTGTACAAAGTGAACATTGCAATTTGTTCACCATAAGTTTAACAGTACCAGTTCTGCAATTATGCGAAATACGATCACGAATTATCGAACGCTCCACGCTTAGCTCAGTACAAGGTTTGCATCCTCGCAATCGTGGAAGTCGATCTGAGTATATGCATCTTGTAACGTGTCATAGCAAAATGGACCCAATTTTGCTCAGGTTAGAATCGCAAATTATGTAATCCTGTTTTTTATTTTTTTAGAATAATTTCTGTAGAAATGTGAACGAATCATCAGTTTTAAAATACAGAAAATTATTAACAATAGTCGAAACCTACCTTGGTTTAGCAGCGAACGAATGTTATGCTAAGGAGAAAAGATGTTTCAAAAGTGCTTATATTGGGCCTACTTGAAATAAATGAATTTTGAATTTTGATACTGGTGTACAAGGAGTGGATAGTTCGAATATTAATTTCTTTGTAGGTCGTCATAAAATGGAAGTTCCAAAATTTGAACGCCACCGGAAATACATTTAATTTGTTTTAGGGCTTGTTCTTCAAAGACACTAACACCCTGGCGTACTACAACGTGCCGCCGGCCGCCGTGCTGTTACTGCAGGTTAAAGAGCGCGGTGGAAGAAAGAAATAATAAAAACAACCTTCCTATGTCTATATCACGGTTAAAACTTAAACCCTAATGTCCATTCATACATTTACCCACTAGGAGAAAAATACAACAAAAATGAAAACTTACGTTATTTTCTTTTTTATTTTTACTGGACACTTCATGGATTTCAGTCGACATTACTATATACCATGGTATTCTATATCATGGTATTTACCCGGTGTCAATTACTGCAATTTGGCGAAATTTACTTTTTACTTAGTGACTTTTACTATAACGTAGAGACATTCAGTTCATCATGACATTCATACTCAGCGTTATGACCTAACTTCAACATAATAATTAGATGCTATTTTTTTAAATAGCACAGTCGCCATTTTTAAATTGTTAAAAAGAATATGGCATTTTAAACGCTGGTTTGTCATATTAAATGAATAGTAATTTTGTAAGAAATTATATAAATAAAGCGATTTATTGTACAAGCGATGTTTTATTTTTTCGTTATATAAAGTTACTTTTCCGTTAATCTAGTTGTGAGCATGTTTGAACCTGAGCATTTAGCAAAATAATTTAATGTTGAAATTTTCTTCCAAAAATTTTTAATACCTGGTATTAGGCTGCACCTGTTATATGAGCGATAAACTCGCCACACCTTCAAATCAAATAATTACTTAATAGAAGTGGTATCCACTTTGGTAGCATCACAGTGAGTTTGAAAGAAATGAGTTTTATTATTTATTTTATTTTTTATCGCATGGCAAACTTAGCTTCATTGTCATTGTATAACCCGCATTAAAATATATCGCTCGTCTTAACAGTGAAGGAAAACATCGTGGGGAAATCAGAATGCTTGAAAGTTCTCCATAATGTTTACAGATGCATTTTAGGAAGTGTTCCAATCGACACTTGAACAATGTGGTGGACTACGGCTTAAACCCTTCTTATTCAGAAAAGGTGATTATGATGATGATTGATCAGCGCCATTTTGGTGTAGGGAAATTGAGGACTTATCTCTAAATTCCGCTCTTTGAGACATAGAAGGCCCGTCAGTATGACACATGGACACCTTGGAAACCAAGTATAACCACGATTTGCTATTCATTCCAATCGCAACCTTAAAGCCAGTTTAACACTTAAAATTGTTTGCTCGATCGCGTTTAGTTCCAACGTCAAGTAGATATGCTTTTCTGCCGCCGATCAGCTTTGCACCGGTCAAGTCTGGGGCGTGGTTGCCGGTGCAATTACGGACACATTAGGCTTAACACCGACGCCTCAGGTTCATGGACACATGGTGACACTTTATAGTACGTATTAGTCATACCCTGTACATAGGCATAGTGGCGTGCATAGAGGGTATGCACAGAACATGCAGATGATATAAAATGAAGAAAATCTCCAGTACGAGTTATAAATACTTAATGGTAGGCTTTTTATCAATTTTACAATCCTATCCTTAAGTTTTTTATAACTCGTATTGGAGATTTCCTTTATTTTATATCATCTGCATACCTTATGCATACCCTCTATGCACCCCACTGCATAGGCTACGGTTTTTACTTACCATCGGCCATCTGCGCGGTTCATCAAATATAACTATTTTGTATTATATAATTAACGAAGAACGAAATAAGGAAATATAATAAACAAAGTATTAAAAAAGCAAGATTTATTAAAAACGTGTAAAAATATTAACAAAAGCACATAACAATATTGCGTGTATAAAATTTATAAAATATTAATCTATTCTATTTGGAATGTAAATAATTATTTGCCTAAAGCTAGACGTGTGTAGCACCAGCGAGTAAGTATATGTTTAGTAACAATTAAAATCAATAAAAATAATCTCAGTTATCAAGATCTTTAAAACGAAGTAACAAAAATGCTTATTTACTTAACATATGGAATGTATTTTTTTCAACATTTTATATCAATGAATTGAAGGGTCATTTCTCAGTCGTTAGATAACGTCAACTGAGGATTTGTTTAAATATATTTGTAAACAACTGCCCAAACATATTTTTTTTAACAAAAAGATAATTCACTAACAATATCGAACATACGTGTCTGGATTGTTAAAAGTGCTTGAATGAAGTTTTAATTTTAAATAAATTCCCCAGATAATTAAGTTAGCCCTTTTATTAGAAGTGTGTAGAAACGAGATTAAGTGCCTCTTATAATTAATTCTATAAAAAGATTTTCTAACTATAAAACATGAAAACATATTTTTATTTATCTAATGCTAAGTTAACATTCTATATAATTATTTTAAATGTATTGGAAGGATATTATGAATTTTATTCAAAGTATGCAATTTAAATCTGTACTTTAAGCACAAAATCTTTACCGGCGCTAATTAAGTCAAGTGTCAAAGTTGCATTTGTATCTACAGGGTTTGTTTACAGTTTGACGACAAAGGTAAATAATTTGTCTTTGTTGCCAGTCTGGCGAGTAACGGAAAGCGCGGCTAGTGTAATGGTGCAAGCAGCGCTGTCAGTGCGTCCAAAATAAGGAAAGTTTAGTGTGTCGTGAGTTACGGTGTATACGTTTAAATAATGAAACTCTTACTATCGCAGTCTTCCTAAATATATCCTGAAGAATGTCTAGGTAATTACGTAAAAATACATAAGAGAATGTATATTGATGTATTTTTATTCTTTTATTGGGTGTACTTACACACCCATAATACGAATCCGTAAAGACATTTTACCCTCTGCATTTTGGTTTCTAGAAGTTACATTTTTCTGCTACCGCATAATTATTAAGCTGTGTTAATTGTTAATTTATATTGTAATGTGATTCTTGGTGATTACCGTATATTATCTTTTTATCTACTCTGTGAGCACCCATGGTCGTTATTTTCGATTTCGATTACAAATAGAAACATCCACCACTACAGAGCTGATGCTGTGCTCGAGGAAACTTCGATAGGATCTTCCTTGTTCATATATCAGATCACAGAGATTCTTGTGGCGCCATCTGTTTACGTAACGTGGAGACAGCCACGGGAGACAAAAATAAAGTGACACCAGCCTTAACAGTGGCAATAATAGAGGTCAGTGCAGCGGACACACAAGCATCGTCAAGTTGGTGTAGTATACCTAATTTCTCGTGTTTGTGTGTGTGGGTGTGTGTGTGTGTGTGTGTTTTACTGCAGCGCGGGTATGTCCCGTAGCATGTCGCGGTAGCGGCGCAGCATTGGCGCATAGATGCGCTCCGCGTCGGGGTAGGGCTGCGCTGCGGGGGACAAGGCCGGCTCGGAGCCTGCGACAAGGGCATACCGGACTCATACAGTCGCCTTAGCACAAGATTTGCTCGCTCGGAATCGAGGATTTGTTTTCGCTTATCAAACTCTATACCTTCAAAGTAAAATGGGCTTTATGTCAATCGATTTTTGCCCATTTTCTCTAAACCGAACGCGTTGTCTATAGAAAAAAAACGTTTCACCAACTCTTAAGTGATAACTATTGTTAAACGCTGGATGTATGCCTCGGTCTCCTAAGATTAGGCGTTACTTATTTAGTCATTGCCTTGTCCGTCGTTAGTGAAAACGGGCATTAGAGTCGCCAATCCTTTTATTTCTGATTATAATCATACTAGCTTTTTGCAAAGTAGTAGCTGAAGAATTTAAGGCAAATCAGACCTTACATTTAATAAGAATAAGATCCATTTTATTCTGATGTTCAAGTTTTTTGACAAAAGAGACTCCTCGATTGCGTGCGAGCAAATCTTGTACTAAGGATACAGGTATACGTCGCATCCAACGAGTAAGGAATATCAAGGAACTTGCCAATTAAGTTCAATGTCCACACACTCCGTGTACATAAAATTACATAATCAGCTAGTGTTTTTTTGAAATTGTGTATTTTATTGTAATACAGAATTGTAAGTGCTATTTTGTTTACGACATTTTTAAAAACCATTAGCAGCAATGTGGTTCACTTGTTTAAGTCGCCATTTTACTGTCTAATTCTTACTTAGGTAGGCACGCGTTTTCGTATCTAGTTATAACCGGTTTTCTACCTCCTTAGTCATTGGTTGCATCACGTAAGACCCCTGACAATCGAACTGGCCCGTCTATTACCAGGGCCCAACAATGAAAAAAAAAATGAATTCGCACGATTGCAATGTGATACTAATGTGGGGAGTGTGGATAGATTAATAATATTATGATTATGATTTGTCTATACTACAGGATATCTTTATTCCTATACTATTGTTGATTCGCTGGCTCGTCAGCGCCGATAGACGCGTGCGATCAATTGGCGTGCACTAGGTTTCTTATCAAGGTATAGGAAAATTGCATAAAATGGCATAAATCCTCCTACTATTCGAGCTATTGTAACGTAATAAATGTCTATTTAATGTTATAAATTAATATTGTTGGAATTTGCGCGCGGGCAATCTTCCGAAATGTCGCGAAACTGGTATCCCGGCGCGAGGGGAGCGGTGCGCGGGGACCAACCGCGCTCGCGTCTTTCTAACTTCGCACGTCTCGTCAGTCGCCCAGCTCTCTGCTAGAGGCTGGACGCCGCCGCCGTATTTCTTTTACGACTCTCACCTGATTGCTGTTTTTGCCTTAGACCTTAAGGATACTTACCCTCGAGCTATCTAAACCCCGTGTATCGGGTAAGTGTTGAACGATTCCTTAAAGTTTAGACGTTAGAATATCTTTTAATTAGGTAAATTACACGCATGCGGGTCGGCCATTACGCTCGTTGCCTTTGTTCTTTGTTCTCGCACATTGACCCATGCAATCGATCATATTTGGCTTAATCCTTGCATATTCTTTGTTAAAATTTCATCTAAATGTTTTAATTCCTATTTTTTTTATAATTAAGTTTCCTATTTCGATAAATTCCCAGATTCTCATACTATAGTAGTTCTCTGTATTTTGCTAATAACCTCACGTACCTTTTGCTATTTGCTATCTTTTAATTAATATTAGTCTTAATGTCTTTTGTTTTATTGTAATGCTTCTCACGCTCTCATAATGTAAACTCCGTCTGATTGTGAACAACGCATCCGCCATCTTGCGCAGTGCTTGCCGCTTAGCTGAGCCACGTGTTCGCAATCAGACGAGTTGAAGCGGAATTTATTTTTCACACGCTGGACGAAAATTCCAGGGTTCGAGTTTCGAGTCTCAAGTTCGAGTTCCTCGCTTCAAGTTCGAGTCAAACCCAAGTTCCGGGTTCGACTCTCTACTGTTGTCGACGTCACCTCCGACGCCGATCTCCGGGTGCAGCTGAAGACCACCTCGTCTTCGCCTGCCTCGCCTCAAGTCTCAAGTTTCAAGTTTCAAGTTTCAAGTTCCGGGTTCGACTCCCTGTTGTTGTCGACGTCACCTCCGACGCCGATCTCCGGGTGCAGCTGAAGACCACCTCGTCTTCGCCTGCCTCGCTTCGGGTTCGACTCCCTGTGGTTGTCGACGTCACCGTCAACGTGCCGTCTCCTGGTGCAGCTGAAGACCACCTCGCCTTCGCCTGTTCCTTCTGGGCCACGCAATCAAGGGCTACAAGGGCAGTACTCGCCCACTGCAGAATTTGGAAGCGAACTAATTGACGGGCCCTTTCACCCACGACCCTGACCTTGTTACCCTAAATAAATTTGTGATTACGTGTTCCATCTTTTAATACACTCTAACTAGAACCGTTTCACTATATATATATAAATTTTAGGGTAGTCTTTTAGTGCTTATGTGCATATATGGAGTGCGTGCGATCGATACGCACACCGGGTAAGTACTGGGTTTTTATGTAAAAAAATCCGCTGTATTCGTAGTAGCCACTTCGTGCCCTGAAGAGTGCGTTGGGCCGGATCGAAATAGCTTCCCATTTATGAGTCAAATTCAGGCAATTAATTAAAAATGGCCACTCACCAGCGAGTGGAATGCCAGTGTGCTCGCTCCACACGTCAGCGGCGCGGATGGCGGCTCCCAGTAGCGCGGCGTTTGCGTGCGAGTCCTGGCGCACGGAAAATATCACTCGTTATACTTTGGAAAACACTTCATCTAGTTTAAAGTATAGTTATATTAATTAATTTCTCGAAATTAGATTTACTGCATAGCTGCCTGCGCCCCGCGGTGATAACCACAATGAATAAATATATATCACTAGCTGATACCCGCGACTTAGTTCGCGTGCATTAAGGTTGTTTATTCCGACGGGGACTCTTCTTATTTCCTGGGATAAAAGGTAGCCTATGTTCTTTTCTATGTCAAAGGCTACATTCAGGCCAAATTTTGTCTAAGCCGTTTTTGGTAATTCTTAAGGTAATTGCTGCCAAATTCGACTGCCCTATACTGTGCCACTGTGTGAGAGTAGCAATCGGGCGAGTGTGATGATGTTTATTTTGTAATTTATTTTTATTATTTAAACTAATCAATACTAACTTAGAGGTTAAGGAAGTATTGTTACTAATATACCTACTAACAATGTATGGATGGAAACGTCTGAATTAAATGATTATTATATATTATTTTGCGTGATTGAGTAACAAACATCCACACTTTTACATTTATATCAGTAGGATATGAAGGTCGATTTGCGCAGTGGGCAGCGACCCTGCTTTCTGAGTCCAAGGCCGTGGGTTAGATTCCCAATAACTGGAAAATGTTTGGGTGTTTATATGTGTATTATAAGTATTTATGTATATTACTCATAAAAATATTCATCAGTCATCTAAGTACCCATAACACAAGCTATGCTTACTTTTGGGCTAGATGGCGATGTGTATATTATCGTAGTATATTTATTTATTTATTACAATACCCGTGTAATACCACGTGGCGTAGGTTAGCATAGGCAGTCGTGAAGCAAACTAATGCAGCAATGACGAGAGGGCTATGTTGAGAAATGAAGCCTAATGTATATTGCAATGCATGCCCAGCTCGGCCGCTACGTACCAGCACGTACACGGGCGTGTTGAACACGTCCGCAAAGATCTGCAGCAGAGCTTTGTTGACGGACGCGCCGCCCGTCGCCACCACGCGTGAAGACTTATCTGTAACACAAAGCATTATGTCTATTATTAATATGTCACATTACATATAATGTTGTTTTATCTATGTTGTTGCGGAGTATAGACATAATATTATACATTTATAAGTATATTACAAAAATATATAA
Organism: Pararge aegeria; assembly: GCF_905163445.1. Taxonomy (NCBI): domain Eukaryota; kingdom Metazoa; phylum Arthropoda; class Insecta; order Lepidoptera; family Nymphalidae; genus Pararge; species Pararge aegeria. Next base: position 18,581,728 of record NC_053189.1, read on the forward strand.
TACTAGCTGACCCCAACGCCATCTGTTGCGCTGATTTTTGAATCTACACAATCCAGGGTGCCCATTCCGAAAAATTCATTCAAATAGGTCCAGCCGTCTAGGACGAGTTCAGTGACACACACACGCACACAAGAAATATATATATAAAGATTATGTCTATAGTCTGCAACGAGTCGGCGAGGCAATTTCAACAAAATACCCAGAACTATTTTGTTAACAACAATGTAAGCTAGATTCAAATCGACTTCGCGCAATCTTAGTTATTATAATGGCGCGGTTATTGCAACTCGGCTTTAGGACTAATAGATCTACCTTGGACGCGGTCTTTGAAGAGACTAGTTATATTGCCAATGGTCTCGACGGTTGCAAAGAGTCCCTCAGGGTAGTGTCTTAGGTTTACCCCTTTTCCTACCTTATATACACCCTCTTTGTAAACTATCACCCAAATTCGGCCGTCTTCTATTTTGCGGATGACGCTGTCGTTTTATTCGGAGGCTCTAGGTAGGAAGGAGTCCTCTAGGAGGACAATCTAGTAATGGTTAACACGACCAAAACAAATCACGTTCAGTGTTCCCGCATAACAGAATCATATATGTATGTGTAATAAAAGTTAGGGAAATTTAAAATATCAGGAGAAATAGACTGGCGAAAAGGGCGGGAAACTTCGCACATAGCGGACGCGGCCCGCCAAAACCCCTCCACAAACTTGCCTCGAAAAGGACCGGTGTCGTCTATATCGCACTTTTCTCCAGAAAATGATGACCGTTTATTTAATATACATTTATTTTCTTCATATACAAAATGTTTTAATTCAAAATTTTTTTTAAAAAGGTGACAACTCAAGTATTTTCATCAACGTATAGTACTGTGTCGCAACGCCAACAATTAGGTTTACCGCCTATAGATGTTTCACATCAAAAACAAATTAAAATGACATTGCGACAACTCAACGTCGCCAAGGCCTGTATCGCCACGCCGACAATCAACTTTACCCTCGCCTATAGACGTTTGCACATCAAAATCCGAAATTACCGCGTCCGCCATGCGAAGCCTATAGCCTTCCTAGTGGAACATTCCCCTGTAATCGAAGCAGTAGTAGAGTAGTGTGGGCTCACCCAGCGCCAGCCCCGTGTCGTCGGCGTGCGCGCGGCGCGCCAAGGCCTGGCCCTCCAGCAGCGCGCGCGCCTCGAACTGCGGCGCCGGCCGCTCCAGCGCGCGCCCGGCGCCGTCCACCACGCGCCGCAGCGGCGCCGCGCTCGGCACTATTTCCGGCGTGTCGTAGTATATGCCTGCGGGGCTCGCCCGGCGTTACTCGCGTTGCACATTATTGCCGTATCGTATGGGCCCCGAACATCCTTCTTCAAACACCGACATTCATTCTTAGCTCCCTACATATATAACAAGATCAATAAAAAATTCAATATTTATGGTTAAAACGAAAATTGACTAATGAGTTATGTTTCAATAAAATACGACATCCATAGCCATGCAGTTATCACCATCACCTAACATTAGTGTTAACATGTTAAATGTATGAACTTAATAAGTGCCCGTGATAAGGTCTACATGAATAAAAAAAATTTGAATATACATATTACCATAAACACACACACACACACACACACCCACACACACCCATACATATAAAATACACTAAATATAGTGAAACATCTGTATAATTAGTGTGCTAATACTTGGGGAAGGGCAATGGTAGATGCAGCAGTTTTAACTATTGCAGTGCCACCCTTGCTAATATTTGAAGTACCAATAAAAAAAGTGTGTGTACTTATGTACACGCGTAAGAAGTTATACTTAGAAGATAAAAATCTTTTAAAAAATTTCGACTTTCTACGGTAGTAGAAAAAACGACACCAGCAATAGAAAAGAGGTATTTAATACATTGCAAGTTTTATTATATTATCTAGTTAAATAAAGTAAATTTAATTATCACAAAAATATTTCTACATAATCACTGACGTAGGTCGGTGTACATAATTAAATTTGGAATAATAATAAACTCATTATAGGACAACAACTCATTTTGCACAATTGAATCAATTAAATCGCCGGAATGAGCCAACTGTCAAAGTTAATAGCTAACTTCGTGGTGTTCGTGGTGTCGGTTTTTCGTGACGGTGTGCGCGCGCATCGTAAAAATGACCTCTCATAATTTTGCCGTAACGCGCCAAAAGAAGTTTAACTTTAATAATGTTGAATGCAGCACGCACCCATGATGCCCATGTTGCCGCGCACGGTGGCCTGCAGCAGGTCGTCGAAGGCTCGCCAGCTGCGGCCGGCCACGCGGTCCCGCTGCGCCTGGCGCGTGAGCGAGCCGTTGGCGAAGCACAGCAGCGCCATGTAGGGCGCGCCCGCCGGCGCCACCAGCACGTGGCCCGCCGCCGGCGCGCGCGCCGCTCGCAGCCCCAGCAGCAGCGTGTCGCTCGTGCCCAGGCTCAGCCCCACGCTGCCGGCGCGCAGGCGCAGCCCTGCCACAGCGGCACGCCCATTGCGTTTATTCTCAGGCCGATTTTTTTTTTTATGTTTATAGACGAGCGCTTGACTGCAATCACACCTGATAGTAAGCGATGATGCAGCCTAAGGTGGAGCGCGCTCGCCTAGAAGATGCCTAATCACTCTTGATTTGAAGGTACTCATATTGTAGGCACTGGGGCAAATGGAAGCTGGAAGGGCATTCCAGATCCTAGCGGTGCGGATTAGAAACGAAGGTAATTCCAACTAAACAACTTAATGTGCGATTTCCTTGTGAGCGTTGATTGGGTTGATTGACCGCTGCTATTCAATTTCGCACTTAGTGGAAGGGGGGCGTTGGCGTGCATTCTTCGAAATTGTTTTGACTCGGCGATAACTTGCAAGAAATCGAATTCTAGAAAGGTTTCCAAATCGATTCGGTCGAATTGAACCTAGGTGAAGAAACCGGTTTAAACTAAATAAATATCGCTGCTCAGAAACTGTTTTGACCCCGAGTCCCGGCGGCACGTACCGGCGAGCGCGGAGCAGTTGTCCCCGGTGAAGGCGACCACTTTGCAGGCGGGCCGGAACCCGTAGCGCTGCACGAAGTAGTCCGCCACCGGCCCCACCAACGACGCACTGGCCACCGGCGCGCCCAGCTTGTCTGCGAGCGAGTCGTCGCCGCACGCCTGCGCAGAATTATAACAAGTCAAACAATTATTGAATTACTGACGAATTTTAGACCAGCCAAGTAAGATCGAGTGCGGCACGAGTGAAATTGCACTATATTCAGACAGAGCCAGAGGTGGTTGTGACATATTCCTACGATACGCTTGCTAAATCACTTGCCTCACCGTTTGTTATTCTTCAATGATAGATAGAAAGCCTTAGGCCCTTCCAACGGAACACGCGGATTCCTTTGTACCGGTGCGTGTCGCTTACAAGTCGTATTAAGATCGAAAACGTCAATAACGCAGTGTCTTTCAAATCGTCTAATAATATAATGTAACCAAGAGTTATAAGCAAGATGCATTAAAAATTTATTGCAATCTCTAATAAGGTATAATGTCATACCAGCTTTCTCTAAAGTTGCTTGTTTGATTGAGCGTAAACTGTAAGTATCAGGAAATGGTAAACAGATGGTAATTGTGAAAATATGCGTTGTGTTGTGAATGGTAATATAAATAAATATAAAATAATAAATATACTACGACAATACACACATCGCCACCTAGCCCCAAAGTAAGCGTAGCTTGTGTTATGGGTACTGAGATGGCTGATGAATATTTTTATGAATTATATACATAAATACTTAGAAAATACATATTAACACCCAGACACTGAAAAACATTCTTGCTCATCACACAAACATTTTTTTTGGGCTCAGAAAGCAGGGTCGCTGCAAACTGCGCCAATCGGCCGTCAAAATGTATCAATAGAAATGGTTGTGCCTCACCTTCAGAGCCTTGGCACACCACTGCTTGGTGTGGATGTCGAGCAGGTTCATCCCGGAGCCGTCGGCCAGGTCGATGGGCGCCACCTTGCCCACGAACAGAGAGCACGCAAACGAAGACACCAGTGAGATTCGCTCAGTCGCGTCGTACGCGCGCCGTCTCGTCCTGTACATTTTCCGTATCTGCGCGCCCGTAAAACGCTCGTACGCTCTTGAGCCCGTGATTCTTGCTAATTCCTAATTGAAGTAGGGGAAAAAGGGTACGGTTGAAACAAAGCTAATATCTCGCGAACCGTGCGTGACTAGGTTAAGAGTACAAGGGAAGTACGAAACGGAAGACAAGTCGAATCACTAATTTTAATCATTCATGGCCCTTACCGCGCTATGTTAGAGTGTAGGAAAACCCATTGTGTTTTTAGACACAAAAAATCGCGTTTGTGATCTTTTTTTTTTTTTAATTATTATGGTTTTGATTAAAGTTAGAGTATTGAGAGTTTATTATCGTTTTAATTGAAGTTTGTAGAATAAAGAACAATAATTAGTTTCTATTCAAATTTATAATCATTCTTGCTGTGTAACGTTTTATACACAGAAGGGGGATTGGGAAGTGTTGGGAATTTTTTTCCAATTTTCTTGTTTCTTAGATGCCAAGGGTACGCCAAAAGGAAGACTACAACACATGGGGCCGACGCATCAACAAACTAACATGCTCAATAAGCCTAGCCGGAGAGCTAAAATCTAGTTTTAATGGTGTTATATCTTAGGAACATAATAAATAGTAAGAAGTACAACAAAAACATAGTCACAAAAATATTATATGACAAAATATTATCCTCACTAACATCTAATTGTTATATCGTTTAAGAATAATGATATAATAAATATCATAGACTTGAATAGTATTAGAATAGTATTTTTGATATTCGACAGTACCCACTATTACGAGTCGTAACACGATAACAGATGTTTAATAAAACATATTCATTTATAAAACTTTTTGTTATTTGCATGTATTTTAATTGACTCACACTGTTTAAACCGACCCATGTATGGGAACTGTTGAAATAAATTCCTCTATCTTTTAAATTTGTATTCACTCATAAAACACAGCACACTGATCTCAAATTCCAATCAGTAGACAGTTATATGGTAATTTGTTTAATATATAATGTACATAAACTATCTATAATTTTGGAAAATGTCCAGATATAGAATAAAAAAGCCGACGTTCTAGACGTTCAAATTTTTAATTAAAATTCAAAAATTCTTTATTCATGTAGGCCTATTACAGGCACTTATGAAGCGTTCATATATATATGTCTACATAATTGTAAGGCGTATGGTGGTAACTGCGTTCGCCAACTTAACAACTAAAGCTACGAGGGTTCCAAACGCGTCCTGGTCTAAGAAGAGCCCACAATAAACTTAGCCGGGTAATTATTTTTTTATCACCATCTCACAGTAAATTTATATTCAGCTATGAAGTTAGAGCAATTCACACCCAAGCTTTATTTATTGTTACATTATTTTAGCTTATCACGAGAAAATGTCATCACCTCGCGTGCAACCGAAGTTACTAACACATTTGGGAAGCTGTAAAAATGTGTAATGTGCATACAAAAGTAAGAAATCTAACCTCAGCCCCGCCGACTGCCTCCTCGAGCGCGCGGCAATCGGCCGAGGTGCTGGAATCCATCCACACGGGAGAATCCACGACGAAAGCCGTTGCCATATGCGTGTGCAGGAACTCCTCCGGCGACAGACTGGCGAGCCTAGCTTCTGCGCCCTTCGACCACCAGACCGAGCCGTGTTGCTGCAAGTGAAAGGATGATCAGCTTAACCACCACTGTTAAACATCATATGAGAACACCATGGAGGAATGGTTTACCTTTTCTTCCTTTTGCCCTAACACAACGCACATCTTCCTACCTTACACGCATATCTTCACTCACATTCTCATTATAACACATCATCTATCATTTAATAAAATGAATGCTTACTATGTATACTTAGATCTGCAATTCCTTGAAGCTAGGTCAAAGTACCCAAGTAAATCAAAAGATACGGCCATTTGAGCTGCGTATAATGTCACTCACAAGGAAATCAAAACTAATATGGTATTTCTTGATGTCCAAGATAACAAGCACATGACCTTAAGGTTGATAGACTGAGAGTGGAACTTTGTAAGATGTTACCTAGCTAAGTGTTGCTCAGTTCATATGAAAACTAACAGCTTGGTACATTAATTATTACTTTAAAAATCATAAAAAACATCACATCCATACTAAACAAAATCACACTACACTTGTTGGAGTATACAAGACAATATTTTCTTTTTATTCAATACCTGAGCAGCGCCAGACAAGGCCTCCACATTGGCAAAGTCTACACCCTCCACAATAAGTTTGTCCATGACCATGTCAAGTGCCTTCACCCACAACAGCGGAGGAGCTGTCACCTCACCACCCTCTCCACGGATGACACCGCCTGATGTCCTGCGAGAAAACCATGAATGAATGAATGAACATACTTTTATTGCACACAACACAAAAGGTACATAAAAACAAGAAAAGTATAACAAAACAACGTATACAATTTGGCACCCTTATCCTTATCCATATGTTTATTATTATTATGGAAGGCCGAGTGGTGCAGTGGGCAGCGACCCTGCTTACTGAGTCCAAGGTTGTGGGTTCGATTCCCACAACCGGAAAATGTTTGTGTGATGAACATGAATGTTTTTCAGTATATTATAAGTATTTATGTGTATTATATTCATAATAAAATATTCATCAGCTATCTTAGTACCCATAACACAAGCTACACTTACTTTGGGGCTAGATGGCGATGTGTGTATTGTTGTAGTATATTTATTTATTCAAATGTCTATCTGTCTCTTCCCCATGTGAGGCTTAACCACTGAACTAATCTAAATTAATTTATCCATTAATTATATATAGCTTGGGCTGATGATATAATCCACATTGGGACAGAGTGGATAAAAGCTGCCTACAAAAAAGTCTGGAAAGATGTGGAAAGATATGGATTTTCACCCATCCTATGGTATCCATCTAACATAAAGACTAGAATACTAACACTAACTCAAGAAAATCACACTAACCAAGAACTAACACAAGTAGTTTGTAAGGCTTAAGACTTTTTTGTTTAGATTGAATAAATAAAGGTTTATTATTATTATAGTCCCACAAAAGTTAAAGCACTAAGCTTGTGTGTTACCAGGGAATTCTCAATTATTCCCAACATAATATCTTAATATATATAAATCTCCTGTCACGATGTTTGTCCGCGATGGACTCCTAAACTACTTAACCGATTTTAAATAAAATTGGCTCACCGTGAGCAGTCTGGTCCAACTTAAGAGATAGGATATCTTAGATCTTTAATTATAGTCGCAATTTTATTTTATTGCAAATTATTTGTCACATGTTATATATATATGTATATACATACTACAATACTCACTTAAGGCTAAGCGATACTGAATACTTTAAAAACAAAATCAAACGTAGACGAAGTCGCGGGCAACAGCTAGTATTATTATATATTACAGTTAAGATGTCTGTTACTCTTTCACAACAGTGACCACTAATTTGGTTGTAATTTGAATGAAGATTGAATCAACAAAATCTATCATTATATTTAATCCTCGAGAATTTAAAAGTTCCCACACATTAACTAAAATGAAGCCACCGTCAGAAATTATTATTTAGTGAAATTTATTTAGACAACAAATCCCTGATGCCTACAATAAGTTTTAGATAGTTACCTGAATTCCGGTAAATCGACATCAAACTCAACATCTGCTTCTTGTTGGACAACATAGTCTTCATCTATGACCAGAGCTTTCAACTGAAATTTAAATTTAATGGTTGAAGTTGGTACAACGAAATATAATAATTGAACATGTATGGCTGGTGCTTATTGAGTTTAACAGCTTAGTCTAGCCATGCAAAGAGGCAATAGCTTCATCATTTAGATACAGTGTCCTGCAACCATATAAGAATTATGTTGTCACATATTTATTGTTACACATATTTTAATTTAATTTATAATGAAAAGTAATATTTCTTAATATCTGTGACTTAGACCAATATTGAGATGAATTCAACATTCATACCCCTACTTTTTAGATTCACTTCCACACACTACTATAATAATAATAAAAACTCTGAAAGCAGAGCCATGAAGCTATTAATTAATCACTTCATTAAATAATAAATGAAAACACTGCAAACTCTAGCACTGCATTCAGTTTAAATAATTTAAATTAATAATTTACCCTTTGAGTACTAAAATCGAATCCCAAAAAAGTTTTTTTTCGCTTTTCTTCAAGCATTTTTTTTAAAATTTTGACAGCCGGCCCTAAACTTTGGAAGATGACACTTCGACGATGTTCGGAAACGGGCGCACCGGTTTCGATCGTATCGTGACTGGATGTCGTTTATAAATTTTAATGTAGAGTTTTCAAGATATCCGTTTTACTTATTATAATAAATTTTATTATTAGAACGTCTTAATCATGTTTGCTGTTTGCCGACACATGATAAGGAAAATCAAGGTTACATTCATCGTAATAATTATTATGATAACATAAAATATAATGTGATGTGTTAAACTATTCACGAATTACAATTAATGGAATTAACCTTTGCAGTAATGGTTATAGAATATGTTGTTTTTAGGTTTCAGACAACAGGCATCAAGTTTTTAAATTATTTCATACTGCTTTCAAGTCATCCGCAAAACAGGAAGTTGAACATTTTCCCACAAGGACGATGTGGATGGGAGGAATGGGATTTTACAAAAAACACAACATTCATACATTTTGGTAGTCTATAAAAAATTATTGTTTTATTTTGATGCTGATGGGTCGTTGACCTACTTTTCAGTAGGCTTAATTATTATGGATTTAGCCTTTTATTTTTGCTCCGTTAATACTTTATTTGTATGTCTCTATAAATAAAGTAGGCATAAACCCAACATTGGACGATGAATCAGGCTTATGGACTAATAATAACTTTTCGACGATCATTTCGATGAATTAAAAAAATGGGATAAAACACTAGTAAATATCACCATCCGATGCTTGTATGTCTTCTTAAATATATTTTCAAAAATATTATAATTTATATCTACTGATCCCTATTAATAATTTATATATGATAAACCAGGGCGCTTCCTAGAAGCCTGCCCTGCGCTGAAATTATCCTAGAATCCCATCGCAGCATGTCGTACCAATTACTTCTATTGAGCATAATGTGCAACTATCGTTTAATAAATAATAACGGTGATCGTTTTTACAATCGCGACTACGTTCCGTTATTTTGCTCACTGACAATGCTTTATGATTCATGCAGCAATTTATAATTATTCCGTATCAAATAATGAATTTCAAGTGACGGCCGAGTGGCGCAGTGAGTCCAAGGCCGTGGGTTCGATTCCCACAACTGGAGAGTGTTTGTGTGATGAACATGAATGTTTTTCAGTGTCTGGGTGTTTATCTGCATATTATAAGTATTTATGTGTATTATATTCATAAAAAAAATATTCATCAGCTATCTCAGTACCCATAACACAAGCTACGTTTACTTTGGGGCTAGATGGCGATGTGTGTATTGTCGTAGTATATTTATTATTTATTTATTTATTTATTATTTACTTAAGTATAGCTTCTTTCTATGCCGCAGTTATAATGTATTAATAGGTAACCGTTTCTTTAGTGGTAAAGTATATAAAACTAACTAGTCATTGGTATTTTAGAAGATATAAATTTAATCTACCTGTTTACTGAGAGTAGTATATAAGATATACTGAAACCATTAAACCATGTAGTAATTATATCAGGCTTAATGATTATATACCTACCTTTAATTGGTACCTTGCCTAGTTAATTAAATGATGAGTTTTATTTATTTATTTATTAAATTACAAGTCCATTACAATGTCATATAGATTACATAATTATTACATCACCAAAAGTCCGCGAGTCTATATCCTTAGCTGCGCTGAAAAATTAACGCCTTAATTTAATGTAATAGTGATGTTTTTAGAATGTCGATTTGCCGATAAAAATTTAGCCACATGCGTTGTTATTTCGGATTAGCTGATCATAATGAGAAGGGATTAGCGGATAACGTTAAGGGATTAGCCCGAACTTCAATTAAATTATGATTTATTCTAGACCTTGGCGGGAGCGAGCCGTGCCTCGAAATACGGACGAGCCACGGATCTGCATCACGAAAATTTTATACCGTACCCGGCGCCTACAATAAAACTTGACGCTTCTTATTCATTGTAGGTTTTGTATCCGTGTCTCAGGCCATATGTCGTACGCGGCACGGTTCGTACCCACCACGGACTGGCATACCTAATTCTTCCTTTATTTTATGGTCAGTTAAATCTGAGAAGCTACGCTGAGAAGCGAGCCGCACACTTTCGTCGATAGCGATTTCCCGGCTAAGTTTGTTGTGGGCTTCTTAGTCCAGGACGCGTTTGGAATCGTCGTAACTTTAGTTTTATGTTTTCGAATATGGTTATCGCCGTCATCTCACTACTGTGTAATTCTCATGTACGCATCAAAAGTGCCACCTATGGGCTTGAATAAAGAAATTTTTGACTTTGACTTTGACAACGATATAAGTCAAAGCATATGATTCGTTACGTCGCCCTACGTTACGTCTAGGTGTGAGCTGAGCCTAAGGATGACGATGATCTATGGCTACTTCAGTTTATATCGCTGGGGATTTCTTACGTCCGTAGGTGAAATCTGCGTCCCGGCTACTTAAGAAGTCGGAGACCAGCCTACTTCTTAAAGTGCCGTCTGCTTCCGAAGATCGGCTATCACGTATCTTTGATGGCGCGGCTCTGAATAAGGAACGATTGCTTTTAGTCCTCACATAAGTTCTCTATAAAAGTTTTATCAAATTCAAATTCAAAAATGTTTTATTCATGTAGACCTTATCACAGACACTAATGAAGCGTAACATATCAACACTAATAAACAGGTACGCAAGTAACACGTCCTACCCAGTGGCGCCCTGTGCCCATCAATACTTTCGCCAAAGACGGCCGACTGGCCGAGGCCGTGGCTTCGATTCCCACTACTGGATAATGATTGTGTGATGAGCATTAATGTTTTTCAGTGTCTGGGTGTTTGTTTGTATATTCTATGTACCTATTTATGTATATTATTCATCAGTCATCTTACTACCCATAACACGAGCTACGCTTACTTAGGGGCTAGATGGTGATGTGTGTATTGTCGTAGTATATTTATTTATTCAAGGTTGTCCGGGAGAGATAGCTTTAGCGATAAGACCGCCTTTGCACACCTAAACTAGGATACGCATAGTTTTTTTAAACAAAAAAAGTCATTATGAAAGTTAAGCTTAATTTGCTATACCTACTCAACAGCAGGAGAATCTGTATCTTATAATTTGCCGAGGATCTGTTTGGTGTGGAGTATAGATTCTCCTGCTGTTCGCGGAGTATAGCAAATTAAGCTTAATTTTCATAATATATTATGGATTTCCGCAAACGCCTGCTTCTAACCAATAAACGCTTCTATCCAATAAAGTCATTTTTACTACTTTTCATAAAGTCTATTATCGGAAATTGCCAAGTTTGAATCACAAGTTAAATTTTTGCTACGTCAATGAGTTCTAACAGTGTGCAGTGCGCGCGGCTAGAGCTGGCAGCACGCGCCACGCATCGTGAGTCGGCCGCACCGCGCGCCCGCCTCCCGATATTGTAAACAAGAGCTTTTTCGATTGGTGGCAGCGGCGCACGCGCCCCGCGTCATCTGTAACCACGATCGGATTTACGGATTTAATAACTTTTTTTAGATTGTTTCCACTAAGCGCAGAAAATAATTCAACTTTTGAATTTCCACGCCGAGTATCACAATTAATTAATTGTGTATCAATTTGTAGGTAATGAATAGGAAAAAAATGCAATAGCTTCATAGGTATGCGATATGTGAACTTCATCGCATAGTTTAATACAAAGTTCGTTGTAGCGCGGAGTAGCTACTCTGGGCGGCTCGCTTTTCCTATTGGACGTGTCAGGAAAGTCGGCGTTTTCCTGGAGAGTTGCAGCGTCGAGTGCGAGATGTCATCGATCGCCGGCGCGCTTGTGCGGGCGGCGCGAGGGCGCGGGGCGCGGGATGCGCGAGGCGCGGGCGGCAGACGTGCCGCGATGGTGGGCCGCGACAGCCGCTCGGAGAGCGCGGCGCGCCCCTGGGCGCCGCGGCATGAGTAGCGCGCCCGCCCGGCCCGGCCCGCGCGCCCGCCATGGCGCAGGCCGCGCCCGCGCCCCAACGCACCCACTCCTTCGCCAAGAAGACCTTCCACAAGCCCACCTACTGCCACCACTGCTCCGACCTGCTGTGGGGGCTCATCGGGCAGGGCTACGGCTGCGAAGGTACGCGCGCATGCGCCCCGCGCGCGTCGATACACACCCGCCACCCGCCCGGCGCCGCGCGCCCGGCACGACCAGCGTTATGCAACCCGGCGCGCCCCGCCCGGAGCCGCTCGCGTCCTGCGCCGCCCGACCTGTACCCCGCTCCGCCTGGCGCGGCGCCTTGCTCGCCCGCTGCCCCAGCCGCCGGAGGGTGTAAGTTCTGCAAGGGCCGGCGCCAGCTGGCAGCGCAACGTGTCGGCGGAGCGAGTGGACGCTGATATCGATCGATCTGTTTAGTAGGTTTTTCTTAGCGGCGCGGGGCGGGGCGCACCCCCTCGCGGCTCCGGATGTGGTGATCCCGAGCTGCTGTGCGTGAGCCTGGCGGTGTGGTGAGTGTGGGATCGCTTTTGGGTCTGCAAGTGCGATGTGGCGAAACGTTCGCCACATTGCGAGCAAATATGGGCGTTGCGTCTCTACGCCTTAAATCCTTTATGCGTGCGATATTGAGCGCAACGCACGCACTTAGCCAAACCAATGGTGGCGATTATGTTCCTTTATCATTGCTAGACTTGATACTTTCGGTACAAACCTAGTTATATGTATATTGTGTAACTTAATGAGAAACATCTTAATGTATTACATCTCGATCATGTTTTAGAACATTCTGCCTACCTTACAGTTTCGTTAAAATTTAGGTTTCGCATGAGATTAACTACCTAGGTACATGTTTGTATAGGTAACTCCCCTAAGGACCAGAGACCATTGCATATTAAGATACCTGAGATACCGTACCTAGATAGATTAGTAGTATTTTATTGAATGCCAACAGTTAAATAACATTTAACATAACTTTTCCTTAGTAAAACAAAAAAAAACTACAACTACTTACGAGAACTATTAGAGTGGCTGAATAAATCGTTTTTGCTTCGGCTGCTTATAATATGCATTCAGAATTATTGGAATTCAAAGGCTAGTAGGTATATAGATAGTGGCGTAGCTTGCCCTAGGCGGACCCTGTATCAAAATTTGACGGAGGTCATCTACCCGATTTCGGCAAATCTAAAAAGGAAGGTAATGTTCTGTTTTCAAAAAATAATAAAAAACGTTGACTTCATTGAATTACCTCTTGAGACAAGTTATGTTCGAAGTTTAACTTCACTGTGTATTACTTTCATTTCTTATAAACATAAATGAAATTTCAAGATGTGGAATAAACAACGTTGCGTGCTTTTTTGGCTTTTCCAAATTTTTTTTGGCCTTCTCTTGCTCAAGTCCCTTTTGACCGGGCCCGCTGTGCTTCTGTTAATATAGAAGGTAAAGAAGTGGTACATAACCTCACCTACTTATTGCATACAAGTATTAATAGAAGAATTATCATGGGCGTGTAAGGAAACCTTGTAGCTTTACTTTTTATGTTTCCAAAGCTGTGGTCTAAGCCTAGTGGGTAAGACTTCGGCCTCCCTTTCGGGGGTACCGAGTTCCATCCACGGCATGCACCTCGAAGTTTTGTGCGTTTTAAGCAATAAACAATTGCTTTATCGATGAAGTAAAAGTCCACCAATCCGCGCTTGGCTAGCGTGGTGGCCTGAACTCTTCTTATTCTGTGAGGAAACTGTGCCCTGTATTTGGCCGATAATGAATTGATAATAATGATTAATGCAATTGTAACTATCACCTTCGTGTATTCTTTTGACTTCTTTATGGGATTATTGTAAAGATTTTTTTATATTGATACCACTTTCCTTGTTCTCTCACGCCGTAGAAGCAAATTTCATGCACAACATCATAATACCAAATCATTTCTGCCGCGCACTTATGGTAATTCTGTATTTTTGAAGATTGTGGAACAATCTTCAATGCTGTAGAGAAAATAAATAATTTTCTCAAGGGTCAGCAAGGAATTGTTTGCTGCTTATGTTCTTGAGCGGCTGCAAAAACTTACATCTGATTACCCGCCTTCTTGTTTGTCCGTTTTTATGTATAAAAAAGTCAACTTTTAGCAATGACTTTTTGAAGAAAAACATTCCTACTTTTGATAAGATGATTCAATAATCTGATTACTAGAAACTATGCAGTGCATTCAAAATAAAATCAAAAAGATACAGATTAAAAATGAATATTCGGGGTTGCGGAGGAGGCATGACGACAGAAACAACTTCATGGCGTTTGCTGTGACGGCATACAAGTTTAACTTCCAAGTTCCTCGGATGGACATCAAAATTCTTTCAAGTGTTAATTCTTCAAAGTGAACATCCCCATCATCGGGGTGATGATGCTACGAAATGGAAGTGGACAATACATACTTAGAGATTACTTTGGAAGATCTGTGTGGTATTACTTATAAATTGTACACCGTAGGTACACCGTTTTTCCTGTAGATTATGTAAAATAAAGCTTCTTGTTTATTTAATATCATGGACACCTGAAAAATAAGGCCTACTTCTAAGCAAAGATTTTTAATGCTGTAGATAGGTCTTTCGTACACCTACACACTCCATGGTAGTGTGCCGCTTGTATCCAGCGACTCCTTGGTACTCGCTTGATGTAGTATGTCCAGCTAGTGGGGATTCTACCAAAACATCGCTTTCCAGTGCACGTCGCCACTCCAGCATTTGGGGACTCCAACGTCCATCAGTTCTCCGTGCCAAGTGCCCCCGCCCATTGTCACTTTTGCTTCGCATCTCGTTCAGCTATATCGGTAACTTCTTCTGCTCCTGATTAGTTTCTACTAAATCTCTCTGATACACTTACACTGTGCTTTCGCATTGTGGGATATCCAGTAATATTTGTGAATATACCTGTTAATGTTGCCATCGATTTAGCTTGAGGTTAGGTGATATTAAGTACCTAATGTAAGTGTTTAACTAAGTACCACTTTCCCCTTATCTCAGAGTTTTATCTTATCTTATACTCGTACCTAGGTCCAAGAAACTACTTGTATATAATATGAGATATCAATTAATATTAAATAAGGCCTTGGTTTCATTGTGGTTAGCATGTTTGACTATGGGTCAGCAGGTTCTGTACGCCGGTAGATGTTAAAATATGTATGATGTATATTTCTGTAAATTCTCATTACTATGCTGCTTAGAGCAACATTTTGTGATATGATGATGTAAGAGTATTAGCATTATCAAGATCGCGAATAAATACCTTTTTCGTTTAGGAACCCCCGACCCTTCTTTTTTTTTGAAAGAGCTCGGCACTTCTTTTTTTCTTTTTTAGGTAGGTATCTCTATTCATCTAGTTTGGGTAATCAACTGATCAAGTTACACAAATCTAATAATCCTACTAGGCTAACAAACATTCAAATTCCGCAATTAACTTTATACTATTTCATAGAATTAGCGCGATAATAATATGTTCAAATTTAAATATATCAATACCTACACAATTAATATTGTTAATTATCAGCTTAATAATGAAATTTGTTTTCCTTATTGCTCACGTACGCGTTAGTACTTCATTGTGAAATATTGTATGCCAATGGTTTAATTCTAAAGTTCAAAATTAAAAAAAAAAAAACATTTATTTAAAGTAGGCCTAGTTTGTAATCAGTTTTGAAACGTCAAGTCAGTATTTTTGTAGTTTTTGACTATGGCTTCCGAAGCTTTTTAAGGTGTGGAGGGAGCAATGAAGACTAAATTTGAAATTTCAAAGTCCGATCCAAAATCAGGTTTTCAAAAACCATCTCGAAGGCTTCCTGTATCAATTTAAAAATACCTATTCCATTCCATGCCGAAATCTCATTGAAATCGGTGTCTACTATGACCAGTAATTGTAAATTCGCCATTATTATTTCAAATTTCAGTTCTATTTAAACGTATGAAGGAATAAAAAAAACATTACACTCCACAATAAAAAGATTTGTTCATTTTTAATGGGAAATACACCTGAACACGACCTAATTGACGTGCTAATTTATTATGTGTTGAGACAATTCTGCATCCATTATCCAAGGTTAGAACTTTACATTTAATGTTTGACTTGTTTCGTCCCCGAGCTCCGTGACCTACAGATGAACAGACAGACAGACGGACACATCCCACTCGGAGTGGCATTATAAGTACTGCAGTTTAAGCTTTCCGTACCTATTATAGGTACGGAAAAGGTACGTGCTTAATTAAAAAAAAAAACATTTATTTCAAGTAGGCCTAATATAATCACTTTTGAAAGCACTTTTTAATAATAAAAATAATAAATCTTTATTTCGGACATATAAAATACTTACAAAACTTAAACTTAAAATAATATTTACCAAATAAGAATCTCTTTGTTTGTAGTTGTTTAATCAACGCAAACCTTATGATATTGAAACTAGTTTATACTCACACCTTTTTTCGTCTAGGATATCTGTTTCCCATCGAACTAAGATGAACGCTAGATGGCACAGAATTGACAACATGTAGTTCTCTTTGGACATTATTTATTATTTGAAAAATAATAATTTGGAAATAAAAAGGTGTTCTATGTCACTTCTTATACCCCCAAGATTATATGTCTAAAGTTTCATGACAATCTGTTGAGTAGTTTTTGCTCGAAAGCGCTACACACATCCTTACAATTACATCTGTATACTTATAATAAAACTGTAACTGGAAGATTTCTGTACATTTCAAATATTTTGAAAATTTTGACCGGGGGATGCTTTATAATCGATACTGAGTCCAAAACAGTTTTTTATTTAATTTTTGTCTGTCTGTCTGTCCGGGCATCACGTGAACTCTACTAAACGGATTTAAATAAAATTTGGTATAGTGGTAGCTGATATCCCGGGTCAACATATAGAATACTTTTTATCCCGATAAACAATAAGTTTCCTCCGGGAAATGGGATGAAATTTTTTTATCAAATTTACTTCATATCCCCGTTAAATTTGCACCGATTTTAAAAAAATATTTTTTAGTAGACAGTACTACCAAGCACGTATTGTCTAATTTTAATGAATATTGTCGGAGATCAAGGACATAATTATTCACAGATAACAACAAGTTTCAAGGCATATGGGACAACGATCTAATGCATGCGTACCATCCTACTAATATTATAAATGCGAAAGTTTGTGAGAATAGATGTATGGATGGGTGTATGTATGTATGGAGAGATAGATGGATGGATGTTTGTTACGCCTTAAAGCCACAAGGAATTAACCGATTTGGCTAAAATTTGGCAGAGATACCTACAATATAGTCTGGTATAGCTCATAGACTTTTTTTTATCCCGGAAAAGCAAACAGCTTCTACAGGATAGTATCGCTATTTTTTCCGCATTTGTCTTTCAAAATCCGTGCAACGTAGTTTTAGGTTGATGTGGTTTTTTGGATAGGCATAATTGAAATATTATAAAGCTTTACAATTTTGTTTGGTTGAACACGGAAATGCTCAGAAAATGCTGATTCGATTTTTTTTTTGGGTTGGTAGTAACAATTATGGGTATATAACATCACGCTACAACCAATGGCTACTATCATTAATGAGAAATGTTGCTGTCTCAACGTAGCACTTTCTCTTTCTACGTAGTTCCGTAGCATATCGTAGCAAAGTAACTAAGTTATTATGACGCCTGATATGGTGTCGCTTTTTATTCTTTAGCTACGTGACATATATTTTAATGTTTTTTAATATGGCAATGTGCAAAGGAACATGAATAAATGTTGAAAGAATACAAGCATTATTGAAAATATTTGTTTTTTAATTGCGAAACTCGCTAATAGAAACATATGAAATACAGTCGATAGATATTTTTGTAAATTTTAAATGAAAAATAAAACTATTTCCCTGACAAGCATAGATATATAGGCAAAAACAACAATCCTTTAACTAACAAACATTAATGCGGTTTTTGTTTTCGAAGCGTCCGAATATTTATTTAACAAGATAGCTATTTATACGTTACGTCAGTAAAAATCAGGTCTCAATAGAACTTCCTAGTTGCATGATAACAAGTAGGTAACACCATCGCATCGTCACAATACAACACACGACAACACCGGACGCACATAAATACTCCGCACAGACAACAGCCGACGTCAAGACAACAATGAATAGAGACGACACAACAATAGTTGAGTGAGACAATGGCGTAGCTTGTAAATAGAAAGGAATACAAGGGCTCTGATTCTCTATGCCATATTAATGGTAACTGCAGTTTATTGCACAAAGAGATGTCAATATTTCAGAATGAAATTAATTTCGCGCGTAGTTTTGTCAGAAATCAGGGCGAAGGTATAGGAATATGCGAGATAACAAATGTGTTAAAATTAATTAAAATAAATGTATTATGACAATACACACATCACCATCTAGCCACAAAGTCAGCGTAGCTTGTGTTATGGGTAAAAAGCTGACGGATGATAAATCTTTTTATGAATAATATACATGTATACTTATAATATATAGATAAACACCCAGGCACTTAAAAACAACCATGTTCATCTCACAAACATTGTCCACTTGTGGGAATCGAACACACGGCCTTGGCTCAGTCCCTGACAAATGCGTGAAACTGCCGTCAAAAATAAAAAATTCATCTTGCAGAATTGAATAAAAAAAAGTTATATCCGACGGCCAGATACAAACGGAAATGTAAGTTACGGATGGATTCCGATTTGCTGTTAACAGGTTGCGTTTGCAATGCTAAAATATAATATAATACAAAAATATTGACAGACAGGTAGTTATAAAACTACTTTACCCGCCCTTGGAAACCTGTTACTGAAGAGACTTTGATTAAAATATATATATATTTCAAAAACATCGGTCAGGTTTATAGATAGACCGACAATCGTATCAAGTATGACAGGTTAAATATTACTTTGTCTCGTGTATTCGTTTAGAATAATAAACAAATACTTTTTTCTTGTGTAGCACCGGAAGTAAAACAACACTTTCCTCGCGTCATACCACATGGCATTTCCTTCAAAAGACATGATAATATCGCATCGCGTATTCACACAATACAACACATGACAACACCGGACACACAACAATACCCCGCTGAGACAACAGCCGACGCCGAGACAAAAATGGTTGAGTGAGACAATAGTGTAGCTTGCAAGTGGAGCGCTGATAAGGTGTGTGGGAGCTTGCGACGCTTATACAGTCACATTACAATGCTACGCGTGGAAGGCAACATTTTTCATAATGAAATGCTTTATTTTATCTTCAAGAATATAAATCCTACGTTTCGTTTCCGCATAATACCACAAGCTTTGCCTCTACCCTACCTTCGCCACGTCAGCGTCGGGTTGATTTAAAAGATGTAATAAATATTAATCGGTCACAACTCCCATGATGTCTTTCTACGTTTTATTTAAACCCGACTAAGGTTTAAACCATCCACAGGTCCTTAATCGTGAGCTGACTAGAAGCATGCTGCGGGCTGTGAGGCCGTAGTTTGGTGCATGAAATAGCCAATTATTATTATTTTAATTAGGTATCGCAATTTGGCTCATCTACATCCTACACCGAAAAAGAAAATTCTTTGAATTCAGGCGGTGTCATCTATTATAGTACATAGTTTTATTAACTTTTGTTTTATAATTTAAAAATCATTTAATGAATATGAAACTCGTGCGCAATTTGAGCTTATGTTTTTTTGTTTACAAATAATGGTTTTAAAAGTTGCTGGCCATATTAGTTTTGCTATTATAGATATTATTATTAAATTATAATATACTTGTTTCTTAGTTATACCAAGTTTCTTCTAGATCACTAAAAAAGAGGATGTAGAGGAGACTATCTGGCAGAGGAAATCTAATTTCGGCAGACTTGAAGCAAAGAAATTTCGCTTGCTTGGTCAAAAATCCATAGTTTCCTACACTTTTCTGTCCGCATATTTATAAAACAATGACGTACTTTCTGCTTAGTTTTGAAAAAAGTAACAAGGTACTTCGTAGCCAACCTTGGTATTAAAGTTTTTACGTACATTATAGAGTGATTAGTTTGACAGCTACGAGCAATGGGCTATTTATAAATTAAAATGGGAAACCACACCACGAGGGAAATTACGTTAAGTGTTGATTCGATTAAACTGTATGCTGGCGGGTCGTTACACCGCGCACACAATCATATTGAAACGCGTATAATGTGATATACGTATAATGGGGACTAAACATAATTAATTAAGCGGTAACTATGCAAGTATTATAGTCCTCCAACTCGCAATGCAAGGCCGTGTCGGGTCTTAGCTTTAGGTTAGAGCAGGGCATGAGCAGCCTCGATTTCAGTTTGCGACATTTTATGAAAATTAAGCTTAATTTTCTATACTCCGCGAAAAGCAGGAGAATCTGTTTGGTGTAATTTATAATTTCTTCAATCCTTATACTCCACACCAAACAGATCTTCGGCAATGTACCCTCTACGCACGTTTCGCTCCGAAACCGGAGCATCCTCAGGAGATGTTGACTTTACAGTGAATAATTGTTAAGTCAACATCTCCTGATCATCCTCTATCCAATATTCAGTTTGCGACGTTGAAATTTATAATTTTTTTTTCTGCAAGCATTTCTAGGAATCCTTGACTTTTCAATTCTTGAATTGAGTTACAAACAAACCTTAAAGATGTAAAACTAACATCTTTAAGGTTTGTTTTTAACTCAAAAACGGATATATCGATTTTAATGTCTAATTTTTTGGATCTGTCTCCGCCCCGAATAGAAGACTAGCTATTAAAAATGAAGAGACCGCAAAATAACAACTGTCAAAAACACGTTTACTTTTAAAATCTGTTGAATAAGTGTTGTCTTATCGATGCTCCAAAGCGACTATTTTCAGCTCTTAAATGAGGTTATTGTTTTGTCTATCACATAGCCTGCCGCAAAAGTGCCTACAAACGTTATGACTTATGTCAGTCAAGCTAAGCAGGTCTATATTTAGAAGTCGCAAGTTGGGGCAAGCCGGGATCCGCCCGGCGTATGTAGGCCAGCACTGACGTCACGATGGTGACCCAGTTCCTACGCCATTGAGGCACGCGCGTCAATGGTGCCCCTCGGTGCCCCCTGGCCCCCCTGACCTCGCGGCGCACGTGGAGAGGTGTGTCAAAATTACTGACTAATCTTAGTTTTTTCACGGTCTTTGTAGCAACATTTTAACCACAAACCACCATAATAAGAAAGAAAGCATGACAGTTTGTCTTCTATGATATAAAATGCTATAAATTTATTTGATTCTATTTGTCTGGGAAATACGTTATATAATATGATTCAATGTCCAAAAAGAAGCCAAAACTTTCTGTATGAGACACTTTTGAAGAGCTGCTTTTGTTAAATTAAAACTAAAGCTTCCAAACACGCCCTAGGCTAAAAATCCCCAACAAACCCTGCTGGATATTCTAAAACTATCTAGAATAACCGTGCAATACATCACGGTAAAAGACCCATAAAAATGCAAGCAGTATAATATACCCGTTTGAAGTTTCAATACCTAGATATAATTAGTTGGACTAAAAACATGTAGTTATGCAAACTATTTATATAAAAATTTATGCAAATAGGCAAATTTATAAAAGCTTTTTTCAAAAATAATTATGATAAGTAAATTAGTCTAACGTCCAGGGGACTAATTAAGTAGGTACGTCATCATTTCGTGAAATGTACCGATTAGTTCAGTTTAGTTGATTCAAATTCAAATTAAATATTGTTATAGACAACTGACCACCTATATCTGTTAGTTAAATTCTGGGAGACATAAATAATAAATAATATGAATAATAATAAATATACTACGACAATACACACATCGCCACCTAGCCCCAAAGTAAGCGTAGCTTGTGTTATGGGTACTAAGATGACATATACATATACATATAAACACCCACTCATCACACAAACATTTACCAGTAGTGGGAATCGAACCTCGAACATAATTGTCTCCCAGAATTTAACTAATTGCGTGCGACTTCAGCTGAAGTCTTATCTCATCATCTCAAATTTAATTCCTAGAACTTTTTATTACTAGTCGATCTTTTTGTGACCATAGCTCGTCCGGGATAATTTTTTTTTCCGCCACGCAGCTTTGCTGTATTCCGGTCTGAAAGGCGTCGTTGCCAGTGTCATAACATGCACATAGATAGGCTTAACACTAAAGTTTCATGGACACAAGACAACACTTTGTAGGATGCGTTCTCACATTCCCTGCGAAGTGTTACTCTGTTTATAGGAATGGTTTTCCATTAACAATCAGGTAGATCATCTGGTAGGTCAATCTTTAATATAAAAAGTATAAATAGGCACTCGTTGGACCTGGGTCGGACATAAAATTGCTAGGTATATATTTGGGGGGTTTCGTCATGAAATCTCAGAACCAGGTACTCATGAGTTTGAAACCACCACCAGCAATTCAGAAAGCACGTTATAAGTTCCCGGTTTCGGGCATTATTTCTAAAAGAAGATAATATTCGTTAAGACCGCCCATCCATATCAAAGCAGTGTGGAGGGGGTTCAAGTTATTAATCGTTTCAGGCCTGCATAAACGAGCTCAGGTTGATGGAAAAACAAAACTACCTTTACTTAAATTAAATGTAAATTAAGTATTTAACAAAGAAGCAAATATAACAGCCACTGTCAGTCTTTTGTGTGATAATTTACAGGAGGAGGACAGATGACATCAGTTGAGTCGTAAGGAGTATTTGGACGCCTGCGGCAAAGGACCGTGATTTGTAAAAGTCCTTACAAAAGTCTTATGTCCAGCAGTGGACTTCTATCGTTTTGAATCATGACCACGCTGATGATATAGGAGGTTATACTATACAACTTATTTTATTATAACTACGCAGAATAGTCTCCGAACAAACCCGCCATGCTACATAAGAGTAGCGTCGTGGGTAAATGTAGGAGCATTCCAAATAATTAAGCAATGTATCAAATTTATACATTTAAAATAACTAAAACTCCTTAATTACAAATTTGGCATGTTTTACATGTTTGTCATTCAATTAAAAATAAGGTCCTCAAATTATTTCTCGTACTATAACTAAAATGAGATAGTAAATATATGTGAAGTCTTAAAAAGGGCTGCAGCTTGAAAACTTCAAGTTGGTCTGATCGCAGTGAATGAACCACCAGTTCGGAAAACTGATTGTACGATAGGAAGCCGGCAAGCAAGTTGCCTTTGTGTGAAACTCCCTTTTCTGTGATCGTACTTGGTCCTTCATTTATACAAACCAACTGGTTATTCAGATAACCCGCTACTTGCAGTCGTGAATAAGTTTCAATTGTGAAGTTCAGTTTAACGTTACACAAGTTTCTTTTGTGTCGAATTCGGCTCGAAGCACAATAGTTGAAAGTTTCGGTTGGTACCTACTTAAGCTATTGACATAGCAACCCGACTAAAGTTAATAATGCCATGGCGCTCTTATAAAGGCATTGTATAAAACTATTTAACATTTATACTCTTTAAAAATTAACCAAAAACTAATTGCTGTCAATAAAAACGGTCAGCTTCTTTTTTGTGATTTTGTTCAATTCCCACGGATTTTTTTATAACATCGAAATATTCGCTTGCTGGGACTACATAGTCCTTACTCATATTATATATGCGAAAGAAGTTTGTTTGTTTGTCCATCCTTCATGTTCTATCCAAGCAACGAATCAACTTGATTTTTGGTATACATTTAGTTGAAAGATCGGAGAATAACATGTTTTATTTTTTTATCCCAGAAAAACAAACGTATCCCACGGGATTTGCGGAAAACTTTAATAAACGCAAGCGAAGAATATTTCCAACAGCAAGTGTGTTAAATTTTAAAACTTCACAGTACTTGAGTCCAGCAGCTGACGTCCTTGGTTGAGTTGGCGACTCGTAACAACATCGGATACAAACGTTTGCATAATTAATCCACCACACTGTGCCAGTACTCGCCAGCAGCGTACACTCTAACAACGCGTATAACGACCCCTCCACACGGCGCTAGCAAAGAGAATAGTTTGCATTAAAAATTCTCACTACACCAACGCTAATGACAGTTGAGAATTGAGATGGTTAACTTTTAACTTTTATGTCTTTGTTAATTACATGCGACCTGGATCTTTGCTGTCATTACGAGCTTCGTTTTAGGCTGTTTGTGAAAAGTCTATTGTTAGCTTCCGTTATGGGTACCTACTGTTTCAAACATGAGCCCAGTTTATAGCTGAATTCAACCTTTAATATATACTTATTTTTTTTTTAAAACCTGTAATTTATTTATTAACTAGATTATCGTCGTTAGAGAGAGCGAGCATAAACCCTCTCCACTTATCTCCAATGCAAGTAGCTTGATTCATTTTGATGTTAACAGGGAAGAAACTTTTACGGGACAAAAACGTATAATTTGTTCTTGAAGTAGGTACAGGTTGCGATTAAAATTTTGTAAGTTTTTAGGATAAGTAGACAGACAAAATCAGCTCCTTTGGTAATAATATAAGGGCCTTATGAGGGTAGATTTAAAATAAAAAATACTTTTGTTCTATGTTTATAGAGCTTTCCGATGACGCTCTTTCTTAAAACAAGTATACCCCCAAGCTAACGTAAAACTTTTTTATAAAAAATCTTACTCACTACACCAACGTGTCTTCTGTACGTAAAAGCAAAAAACTGGGTTATCTAACTTTTGTATTTTACCACTAAGCAAAGCAAGTAAATTATAATATAAATAATGGCTTTGGGCCCCTGCGAACATTGCAAACTAACTACTATCATAGATATTTATAAATTTGTAGTTTTTTTATTCCAATGAAATTGTATTCTCACATTATGGTATGAGATTATGTAGTCTAGGATGGTAGGGGCATAACATTTAGGGGTTTTGCAGTTATATTAAACGCATACCCCTAATCGGTTTTTACGCGACATTTTGCCGACAATAGTCTTTGTCGGTAGTTACGAGTATTATACTTCTTAAATTAGAATCATATCGACGCAAGAAAAAAAAAATTAATTCAACCTGCTGGACTTAACTCCTTCTCATTGCGTGGGCCCTTAATGGGTTGATTTGATTATGATGACACCCTCGGTTTGCTCGTTATAAGCTGTATCTGAAATGAATATATTTTGATTACAAATATACAAATAGTCAATGCGCTTAATTTTTTTATAGTCTGCGAAAAGCAATTGCAATTTATAATTTCTTCAATCTTTATAATCAACACTAAACATATCTTTCACAGTTGTCTTTCTTATACTAATGGTCTCTGATTTTTCTCCGAACAATAGTTATTAAATATATATATATATATATATATAGGTCGACACGAACTCACAATGCATCTATTATTAATTCAGTAACGCCAAAATAACATCTAGTATTCCTGGACGCACAGACGCAAATAGAATCAATAAGGCCGCACGCTGGAGTGTACGCGTATTTACGCATTTGCCGCATGTGACCTCCCTGGCGCAGCGGTGTGCGCTGTATTTAAGTTGAAAGTCCCGGGTTCAATTCCTGGAGAGGCAATTCGGGAATGTTTCCTGAATTTTCTGTGATCTTGTCTGGTGGGAGGCTTTGGCCGTGACTATTTACCACCCTAACAACGACAAAGACGCGTTGTTAAGCGATTTAGCGCTCCGGTATAATGTCGCGTAGAAACAGACTAGGTTTAATATAACTGCCATAGCCCGCTACCATATTAGATTGCATCATCACTTACCACCAGGTGAGATTGCAGTCAGGGGCTAACTTGTAGTGGAATAAATGCAGCGCCGGCACATACGATGGGGACATATCTACATATGCAGGGCTCGTTACTATAACTACAAAATTAGCTTACTATTTTGAAATTAGTTTTGTATCCACATATTTCAACTAGCTTAATCTGATAAATGTATATTTTTCATATAACTCTCAATATACTGCGACCCAACTGGTCGCATCGCCTGTCCGCTATATTAATTCGTTTGCTCCTTCGTTTGCTCGGCTCGGTGATCACATCCTGTAGAATGTGTAATAAGGCTACCACAAAAATTAACCTAAAATTCAAAAGAGACTTTTCAAATCCTACAAGCAGTTCCAGAGATTCTCGCGTTCCAACAAACACATTTTTAAAGCTTGATTATTTATTACTTCATACATTATCCATACTTCCTTAATTTACATTATAAATGTGAAAGTGCGTCGGTTTGTTTGTTTGTCCTTACTACGCAACCAATCGACTTTATTTTTGGCATAGAGTTAGTAGAAGTAACATACTTTTTATTCCAGGAAAACAAATGGTTCCCACGGGATTTGGAAAAAAGAACGCGAGACAAAGTTAGCTAGTTTATGATACGTAAGATTGATATTTAAATGTCTCATCTGAACAGTTTCCAGGATGTCTATGTCCATGCAAAATGTCACCAAGTTCGATTTTCTGTGTAACAGGAGCTTTACATTATTAGATATCATAGGATTGCGTTTTTCTCCTAGGAACTCATATGCTTTTCCAGATTAGAAAGGACCCCGGCATCTCCAGGATACAAGTTTTATAAACGTGCCAATTTTCCCCAAAATCGGTGTAATGGTCGATTCGAACACAGGTAACATACTAATAACCTAACAGACCTACTATCTTATATATAATATTAATACAGAACAGAAAATATCTAAATATTTATAGATATTTTTATTCATCATTCATCATCAATTTTTCAAATTCAGTCAGTTAATATAAACCTTTAAAAGTATAAAACTTTTAAAGGTTTATATTAACTGACTAATAATTAATTGTAAATAATTTATAAGCTCCTCGCGCTTGGAGCTTCCAAGCGCGAGGTACAAAATTCGCGAACAGTACAGTCGTTTGTTGAAATGTGTTGAAAGAAGTCGCATTGCTATCTGTACCACTCTATCGGTAACATCTTAACATAAGGTAGCTGATTTATTAAAAGATACTCTAAGTATAGCACTCTCGACCGAAGTTCACTAAGTTAGCACGAAGCACAACTAATTTAGATTATGGCAGTCCTCACTACCAGCTCAGAAGTTTGGTAGGTAATTTACGTTGCCTGCGCCCCGTGCGTCAGAGAGCACGTGATCGTAGTTATCAGTAACATTTTATACTAATAGGCATTGGAGTAGCTTGGATTAAACCTCTAACCCTATGCTTAGGAGAGCTAAACGCAGCGGTGGGTAATTGATAATCTGAGGATGATGGTGATAAACTAGCAGTACATTGTAATTCTTATCGTTAGTCACTGGGACCGAAGTTACATAATATTCCTTTAATTCCTGAGCATTCGTTCAAACTGTGTCACCCGTGACGTCAGGTCCTTGGCCGATGCGCGCGCTTACACCTTTTTTTACTTCGCCGATTCTCTTTGTCAACCCATCGACTCAAGTTAGTGTTGTGAAAAACATTATCAAAAAGTAGATTTTGATCAAGGTGTGGCGACACTGCACATTGTTACCTAAGGTGGTAGTTACCATTTCGGTAAACAGCTCTTACTTCATATAGACTTGTAGAATTAAGTGTGTAAAAGTATTAATAATGATGATAAACATAGCGTCAAAAGTATTGATAAAGTAAAGGTTTCCATTTTTTTATTCAAATAGAGGGAAAAAATCCAACAGGTTACCTTTATATATAAATATATATGTGCTACTATATATATGTAGTATTACTAATACTACATATATATAGTAATGTTTATAATTAGCACAATTTAATTATTGAACTATCCCGTTTTCTCTAATATGTTTCCTCAACCAAAGGGTGTCTAGAGGAGATCGCTTCAAGCGATAAGACCGCCTTTGTGAATATGTATATTATCGTTTTTATTTTTTTTTGTTAACCTAGTTTTATATTTGTATGTGCAATAAAGACTTTTTCTTCTTCTTCTTCTTCTTTATTAATTGATTAAGAGTAATTTTTAATTGATTAAAAAACTTAAATCAGAGACTTTTTATCAATAAAATAAAATACATTTTAATGGCCATTTCTTAGCAGATTTGAGGATGCTGCTTAGTTTTTTGTAATGCGTTTAACCACTAGGCTATCGTCGCTAGATTTCATTATATGCTCTTGTACCCATTACTTGTCACATGCCCATTTACCGGCTATTCTTACCGTGTTTACCGGTCCCAGCCGGCAGGCGTCCTCAGGGTCCCGGCGACCATCCCCTTTGATGTTCCCTGCTCCGCGTTAAAGCGTAAACAATTTATCGATTGTAATAGTGCTTTTATGTTTTCACAGGCGACTGTGTATCACGTTTTGTAATTTACTAAAATAAGCACTTAGCGATTATTGTGTTTACACTTTACGTTATCGACTTTAAATGCTTTTTTTTATACAAAAATAGACACGTTATATTCAAAACGTTCATATCGAAGTGTGCTGGACATAAGATGAACGGCTGAAATATCAAAAACTTTATTAAGACAGATCGTCGACGGCTGTTTTGTGAATTTTTTTTAGAGGGGTGGAGGATAATCGATACTGAAGCCAAAACTGACTTTTTTATCTCTGTTCGTATTTTGGCTGTCATACTTTTTTTAAGATAGTTCATACATATTCTCCGAACAGCGTAAGATATCGTACCTAGGCCATATATTGCGAAACGATAGATACAGACTGTTACAAACCTTCATGATTGGGAAGATCGCAGGAAAAAGAGTGGTCGGAAGACGTAAAACGTCCTGGCTACGAAATATTCCGGAGTGGGCTGGATCCAATACGGTCGGAGAACTATTCCGTTTACAAGGAAAAGTTTAAAAAAACTGACTCCTGATCTTCAGTAATACAGAGGTTTTTTAAAGAAAAAGATTCAAAAAGGATTAATATATTGAAAAAAAAATTGCCTTATCATTAAAATAACTTCTATTTAAATAACAGCTAAGGATTGCTAATGGAAGGCACTTTTGAGACGCCACAACTTTCTTAATTGTAGTGAGATGATAATATCTAAATCTAAAGCCATGAGGATTCCAATAGAACCCCTTAACCTAGACATTTAAAAGCAAATTATTAAAAAACCAACTTTCCAAATAGGTTTAGAATCGCAATTCCATGGAGTTATTAAGTAAAAAAACACGTTAATCTCCATCTTGAAGCTCGATTCATAACATTTTTATTACATAAAAGTTTTTGCGCTTATCGTGGAATGTACTTGATTTCCATTCAAGATATCATCTGCATCTCCCACACTCCTCATTTGATCTTATCCAAATTGCACGTTGCAGTGCTCAGATTTGCACGCTGAATTATCAAAACATTATAAATAGTATCTATAAAGATATTATGTAAGTACCGTATATAATTTTAAATAGATTCAGTGTAAAATGCTGAGTTATTAGCTGTGAATATTTTTTTTGAGATTATAGATCAAGATAGTAGATACCAAAAACCTAATTTCCTAATTGACCTAATTTCGACTTACTAATCGAACAAAATTAGTAACATAAGACTACCGAGAAGAAGCAAGGAACTCTTTTTCAACATCACCAAATTACATTTTAACATTCTCTATCCTGTTATAGATGGAAGCGGAGCCGGGTGCTTCGAAGCAACCTTGTCATTAAATTTATTAATTGTAGAGTAAAATCGCTTTAGTTAATAATCGGTGTATGTGGTGTAGTTATGTTTATAGTACACTTTAAACATAACTAGCAATCTGGAGATGAACTTAGAATACTTTTAATCCCGGTAAACACTATTAGGTTGACATTCCGGGGAATTTAGAATTAGCGTGTTTTTCCTATGCATCGCTTTCTACCTTAATCAATCTAATCGAAGTTTTGCATAAATTAAGCTTGCATCCTTAAGACGGACATAGGATGAGGTTTCTTTCAGTTTTTCAATAACACCACAGAAATGCTGCAGGGTTTTAAAAAACTGAAAGAACGCAGACGAAGTAGCGGTTAAAAGCTTATTGAAAATAAGGCTATGCTGGTAGTACCATAAAAGTAGGTAAGGTTAGATTAGTTAGAGGGTAGATTTAGTAACGAAAAAAATACACACAGATTTGTATGTAATACAGATTATATGTTTAGAACCGTTCATTTAAAAAAGCGATCTCAAAATTGCCTATCAGCCGCGCATCGACATAAAAAAGAACTGAAAAATAGATCGTTATGCAATGATAAGCTTCAAGCACATAATACAAGCGCTCTAAAGATTAGCATAGCGTAGGATAGGTTATACAAAGTTGAGCAGTTCTCAAATGAGTAGTTCTCATCTCGCGGTTAAGTAGCGCGCGGGGGCGCGGGGCGCGGCGGCGGAGGGCGCTGCTCGCGTGACGTCAATGCCGACCTCCCGCCGCCCCGCGCACCCCGCGCGCCCCCGAAGGCCGCTCGCCTCTGAAAAATATACACGCTTTTCGGACGAAACGACTTTTATTTTTTTTCACGAAACGCCGTTCGTGTTTTTCCAAACTCGAAATGCTGTTACGACTACTGTAGTGTTCAGAGCGTTTATTTCCCATAATTAGGGCAGTTATTTAGTTTTAAATGTTCACATATTTTAACGTTAACGTCCGTAGGCCTTACATGTTAAAACCACGTATAACTCATTTAGTCAGTCTGTAATATAGAGTGCAGTTAATATAAATAAACTTTTATAAGCTCCAAGACTTATCCATCCAATCTGTTGGTAGATATAAGTTACATAGTAACAGCATGACATAATATTACTAGATGGTCCTCACTGACGTATTTTATAATACGTCAGTGATGGTCCTTACTGATTTATACAAGGACATCCGTAAATCATGACTAGTTGACATGATTAGTTCACTCACACTGATTTATCTCTTTCTGTCGTAAGTTAAATGACTTTCGAAATTTAAACATTGTGCTACTACACAGCTTTACGCAGTTTATTAGTAAGGGAGTATAACAATATATAATAAATGAGTGTCTCTATATGTGATTTCGAAATAAATGCATCTTGTTATGCTTCTATGATAACTTATTTCACCCATTAAAACGTTTTGAAAGTGCATCTTTCTGTCATCTGGCTCTTTGAAACTGCAGAACAAATTTTGATTGCACTCTCTTAGGCAGCCAGAACGTTAAATAGAAGGTTATAAAGCTACTTTTTATTCTAAAAATGCCTACCCATTTGATAGGTTCTGTAGTTTTTAATGGTTGTTAATGAAAGTGGGTTGGTCGAAAAAAAACGTTTTACGTAAAGAAAACGTCTTCGCTTCTACCAGGGAATACAACTACAGCTCAAATTTTTACGAATCTTTGTTATGCTCATCAGTTTAGGACTACCAGTTCTGAATAATTGATCTGGTATTCTTTAGAGAATTCATTACATGCATCTCTTATAGAAGGCTTTTAATAGCTATGAAAGACTAATCTGGTAAAAAACTACTTAACTATAATATTTTAAAGTCACAATCAGAAGTGAAAGTTTTTTTATTAGACCAGAGTGTGTTAAGAACCCCCTTAATAGAGTTGTAAGTTAACAAATGTTTTTAAAGAAATCTTTTGTCAGAATTATAGGCCTTTTTGAATAATAGAGATTTTTTTATTTTATTTCATTGCATTTCATCGATGTATAACAAAACGGATTCCAAAGCAAAGCAAAGAAATGAAATGTGAAATAAAAATATTGGACTTGAAAGACAGAAATTATTAAATTCGCGCTGCAAGTTATTTAAAAAGTCATCCTGAAATTGCTCGTCAAGCTGTGGAAATTATGAGCTAATGTGCTAGCTGCGTCGAGGGCCGGCCAACGGCACAAGATGGCTGCCCCCACTTCTGGAGCTAAACCCTCCATTAGTGGCTAAGCGAAACAAGAAAGTAATCTACTTGTTTTCATGTACTATTTACTTATACTTAGGACTTTTATATCCCTTTCACAAACTTCAGGTCCCTAAAAACATAACCTAAAAAGTAAAAAAAATCGCATGTTTAACTACCATATCCTACCCTTCGTTTTGTATTTATTTGACTGAGCGAAGTCCTTGAGTATTACCTAGGGGGTTTTTTGTGGTGCGCATGAAAGAAAGAAAATACAATTATTCAAGTAATATTCATGACAAATAAACCACCGAAACACAGTCTATTCAACATCATCAGCATTATCAACACTTTACCGGACCACTACAGAGCACTGGTCTGCCCTTAGAATGAGAGTAGTAGCCCACCACGCGGCCTAAATATAAACTGGTGAACTTCACATGCACTTGAGAATATTATAGAGAACTCACAGGCATGCAGGTTTCCTGATGATGTTTCCTCCACCGTCAAGGTAAGTCATATTTGCTTAGAACGTTTTTAGCCCCAAAAAAGTTGGAGGTGCGCGCAGGGAAGCCTACTTTCGATCCCCCACAAAAAGCAGTCTGAAGTCCTGATCTATCACCGTTTTTATCTGTCCTTTACGCTAAATATATATCTAGTGGAGGAGACTTCTTCTTAAGATCGCTTGTCTATCGTTATTCTACAAGATAGATATTGGATAGCGTACTTAAGAACTGTTCAAGCTACTTCAACTGTAGTTTCTACCGAATCAGAAGGCATCGAAATTGTCTGATCCGTTAGGAAGTTGATATCCCTTCGTCACGTACGAAGCAATCTGTTTCCTCATTTCTAATCCGCTCCGCAAAGATCTGGAACGCCCTTCCGGTATCCGTCCTCCCCGCTAATATGGTTCCTGCAAATCAAGAATGAGTAGGCAACCTAGGTTCTCACCGCTTTTATCAGACTTACGCTGAATATATTTCTAGTGGAGTAGAGACATGACTTCCTCTCAAGGGCGCCTATGACCTATCTTTATGTATTTTATAAGATAGATATCAGATAGTGTGCTCAAGAGCTTTTCGATTTAGTTCAAATCTAGTTTTTACCATCGATTCGAAAGTGTCTGATCCGTTATGAAGTCGTATTTGACTTCCCAACGGATCAGACACGTAAACGATCAGATACGTGGTGAAGAGATATTTCTCTCCGCGACGTACGAAGCAATCTGTTTCCCCATTTCTAATCTGGAACGCCCTCCCGGTATCTAATTCTAATGAATAGGCCACTCCTAGACAAGCGCGTTTAACTTAA
This sequence comes from Pararge aegeria, assembly GCF_905163445.1. NCBI lineage: Eukaryota > Metazoa > Arthropoda > Insecta > Lepidoptera > Nymphalidae > Pararge > Pararge aegeria. The sequence continues at coordinate 18,615,017 of NC_053189.1, forward strand.
ATCTGCAATATCACATACCATCAGGTAGCATTGCAGTCAAGTGCATAAAAAAGGATTCGATAAGCGGATAAGTATAAGGCGTGTACCCACTGACCTCACGATGAGAGACCACACGTGGATATTCCAATGAGTAAACGTTAACAAAACAAATAGTAGCCATAACATTATATTTTATGGATTATAAAACAGTAAAATTATGGTTATAGAACGAGGCCAATGATCCCTAAAGTTATTTTTCAACATCTAAAAGTAAATAGATATCTTTAGCCACACAACAGTTGTGTACTGGTATTCTAAAATACACGCAATTGCTTCGCTTCTAAAATATTAATATATTACGATGATGATGAATATTAATATGATGGACACATAAAACGACCGTTGATATCGTAAGTCCCAACATATGGTACGTGCACTTAATAGATGAACGGAAATCCGGATGATCGTAGGTTGCTGGAAAGCTTGAACTTTAATAAAAACAAATTGCTATTAAAGATGGAACAGAATTTAGACTGTGCTCAAAAAAATACAAATGGAACGTTTAAAAACAATCAGTTCAAACAAAATTCAGTGTTGAATATATGGTCAAGGCTTTTTTGTTCGCTGCTTTCAAGTATTTAAATCAGACGTCAAAAGAAATTGTCGATATTTTTGGATATTTTAGTGAAATAAGTCAAAACTGTTCCGTATAAAAACGTTTGTTATGAACTGTAAAATATACTGAAAATTATGCCCCATTTCTCTTAAGAAAAAACCAAATCAGTCCTGAAATCTTAGAGAAAACATTGCAGGTAACCACAAACAATATCACCCTCCAGAGTCAATCAAATCGTGAAATCTCTTCCTTTCTTTATAATCCATTTTAAATAATTGCTTTATGTCTTTATTAAAATAACGACATAACTCACTTTATTACGGATTATCACCTTATTAATGAAACGGTGATAGCCCAGTGGGTAGGAGCTCGACTTCAGCTCTCACTTTTCATAGTCATTGCGTCAGTGCGTTTTAAGTTATTAAAATATTAGGCAGGAAAACATTGTAAGGAAACCCGCATGCCTGAGTAATGTTCTCAAAAGTGTGTGGAGTCCACCAATCCGCACTGGGCCAGTGTGGTGGACTACAGCCTTAACCCCTTTTTTTTGGGCGGAGACCCGTGCGCTGTAGATGTCCGATAAACGGGTTGACATGATGATGATGATAAATTTAAGCTGTTCGTGTGAAGTGGCATTGTGCAAACTGCTGCATCTCATTCTGCAGGCATCTCTTTCTTCTTTCCACTTAACCCGGTCTGTTAACTTGGAGCCAGTACTGCGTAAACGTTGTAATTACCTAATTGCAGCTCATTGAAAAACGTAACCACTTTCCTGCTACAAGCTTACTCATGCCATTCGATATTTCTGATTTTGCTTATACGTAATAATGCCTTAAATCAGCTCATATCTTAAAACCGGTTAAAACAAATCCCGCGAGAGTAAACTGGAGTTTATAAATAAATCTTCTATTAAGGGCAATCGACGCCGCGTCAGTACTTACATTGCGATCTAAATTTAGACTATTTCAGTGTTGTCTGATTCATATCCTTAAATACATCCGCTTTATTTTTGTAATCTCTTTATTAGGGAATGTCCTTATTCTACATTCATCATCATTTTGGAAGGGTATTTTTTTCAGTTACCTCATCATCATATCAACCCATTACCTGCCAACAACGGGCAAGTGTTTCCTCCCACAATGCGAAGGGATTAAGGCCGTAGTCCACCACGCTGGCCCAGTGCCGATTGGTGGACTCCACACGCCTATGAGAACATTATCGAGAACTATCTAACTAAAATATCTAAGTGAAAAATATTACCTAGTTTTCTCACCATCAGTTACTGTTCATTTCAACAAGAATGGTCGTGGGTTGCTAGTTTTAACTGACACCGTCAACATCTTCAAAAAAAAATATATCCCACTGTAAAACAACGTCCAACTCATTCAGATGGGAAATGCGTCTGGAGAAGCGGGTTGGTGAGTTTACGTAACTGTAACGTGTCTGCTTCTACGATATCATTGGCTTTCCCGAACGCAAACTCTTTGCTTGTTGAACTGCGACTCTCAGGTATAACTAGTTATCAGGTATCGGTGCTAGAAGTATATTTAGAATTTATTGCCGGCATTCTTTCGGGTAAATATCGAAGTGTTGCTTATTTGCTACCGAATAGTATTTTACAAGTTTAAGTTTTATAGTTTTTCAATTGACAATTAAACAACCATTTTGTCATCGTAACGTATGATGAAAGTAGGTATATAGTTTCGAGGATGTATCATTCAACGAACGCTTAAAAGGTGACAGTCGTCGGCCAAGAGCGGGTCACAAGTGTAATGCCGATGACGGAAAACAACGATGAAGTGGAGACATGCACCAGACGTGACACGTCACGAGGCGGGACGGCCGACGCGTGCGCAGGCCCACACCCCGCCTCCCGCGGCCCCATGCAGCCGCCTCACCTCCCGCACCCCAGTGCACCCGCGTGTTTTGTTTTGAGCGCACGTGTTGATCGAGATTAAACACTTGCTTAACGAAAATCGCGGATCATCACCTTCCTCCTTTGACATTCAAAGCCCTTCTTGTGCTGCTATAACCACAAATATGGCTGCTCAAAATTCTTCTAAAACCTTCAAGATTTACTTTAAAATTTCAAATTCAAAAGATAATGCTCCGACATAATAAATTTCAGATTTACAGGGTTCCGTTGCATGTTCCTTATCCCAAAAATGGCTACTCATGATTGGCCGAAAGCAAGCTCAATCCTCAAACATTGAACTTCAGAAATCCAAAAGGCTAATGCCCTCGAACTATTTCGATTCCCATGTTTACTTTGGCCGGGAGTAGAACTGCCTCATAAAACTCCCATTTATCGGGTTTTAGGAAGTCAGGGACGTTTCCAGTGACATTTTAACTATGAAATGGCAGTTCCTGACACAGGAGGTGGTGCCGAACGGGCTGCCCGCACGTCTATTCCGGCGCGGCCCCGCCCCGCGGGTATTTAAATATACTGTGACGTGTGAACCACGGCTGTACACTACATTACTGATTCTGATTCCTTAATCCGTCTGACTGCCCTTCCGCGGTTAAACTAAATTCGGAAGATTTCACAAACTGTGTTGATATACTTTGACTATCTATTTCTTTAAGTGTAAGTAAGTAATTGAAGTGTTCGGTGTTTGGCGACTCAATGAAAATGTCCTGTGATAAGATGATGGCACGTATTACGGATGTGTTTAGCACAGCGCTGCAGAAAGGCGGAAGGATATTCTGTCATCCACAGACAAGTGAGTATCTTCACATTCGAGTGTTACGTCGATTTTTATAAATTTTAATTATTCCGTATAACCTCAGCGTTAAGCAGGTATCTGACAAAATTTTAGTATCTTCTTTGGTTAAGCAAAAAGCTCACCAGTACAAACAAAACCGATTATTGATTTTGTATGGCACAGCATTTTATCTGGAAGGTACATTATTATTGATTGGTTAAGATAAATATCTATTTGTTAAACTTTTGTTTATATGTTCTCGTACATGGGTACAAAATAATTTAAAAGAGTACATTACATTTATTCATGACTATCAACTAAAAATACCACTGAACGCAATGAACTTTATGCTCTGATTTTTCAAAAATATATAAAAACACTCTCGCCTATCAAAACAGAAATGTAATGTTGTGTACAAATTCTCAATTGATGGTGTTTGCGAACAGTTACGTGATTTTTTATTTACATAATTAAGTGTATAGATTGCATCATAACTGGCAAGTCAAAATAATTTAAGTTCTCCTGTACAAACTTATTGTAAATTCCCTATATTATCCAAAGTTCATAAACGTAAAGGACTTAAATGTTTAATATTATAAGAATTATTTATTTGCAGTGATACTCCAATGGGAGGGACTTCGATTTCACTTGCGAGGAGGAGAGAATTCTACTTCCAAACCCTCTATCTTACCTCTATGATGTCTAAGTTAGTGCGTTTTAAGTAATTAAAATATCACTCGCTTCAACGGTGAAGAAAAACATCGTGGGGAAACCTGCATGCCTGAGAGTTCTTCATAATGTTCTCAAAGGTGTGTGGAGTCCACCAATCCGCACTGGGCCAGCGTGGTGGACTACAGTCTTAACCCCTTCTGACTTCTCATGTAATGGGTATGACATGACGATTATAAGAAAACTGACTAGAAAGTAAATTAATCATTTAAGTAATAACCATGGCTATGTTAGTTAAACTGATTGTAGTAGCACCGTCATTATATCCGGCATCCAGTGACATAAGCTTTCAAAATTAGACCAAATGCTAGGATTCTTGCCGTGTTCTTCCCGGTAGAATCTTCTTTCCAAGCCGGTGGTAGAGTCACTACATACATACATACATACATACATACAAAATAAACGAGTTCTTCCAGTGCGTTGTATTTATACCTTACCTTTAATTTATTAGAAAACCCCCTTAAATATAATCAGAATTTTCGTATGAGTTTTCCTAATATAATCAGTCTTTTGTGGCCGCGGAAATGCACGAAATGCCCACCCAAATGTACATAATATGGATCAGACTATCACGCTAAACAAACACCTTTTTTATTGCAATTACGATGTAACCTTACTTATATACTTAGCGACCTAACAAAGCAACCAATAAACTTGATTTCTGGCGTAGTTACTTGAAAGGACGGAGAGTAACATAGTAGAGTAACATATACATATTTCATTGTAATTTTTATCCAGAAGAAACATAAGAAAGAATTTCATTTTTATCCCAGAAAATCGAAAGTTTCCTATAAGATTTGTAAAAATATGTAATAAACGCGGACGAAAATGCGGGCAACAGCTAGTCAATAATATATCAGATTCTTCAGATACAGGTGTAGTACCACTACATCTAAAAGAAGGTTC